>NC_067409.1:94971592-95274092 GCF_009764475.1 Pristis pectinata | reverse complement strand
CAGTAAATCCAGCCTGCGATCTCTCTCTTTGCCAGCTTGATCCAGTTCAGCAATTAATTGCTGTTGTTTAGCACTCTCCTGTATGAGTGTGGTCTGTCTGTCTTCTATATCTTTTAACAGCATTTCCAAAGTGGCAAATCTCTGGTCAAGCTTTTAATCCAGTTTAAAGATAGCTTCCAAAGTGAGTTGAGGGTCTCCGTTACCCTTGCTATCAGCTCCAGCCTTAGTTCTGGTATTCATTCCAACACTTAGAAGTCAAAATCAATCTTGTAAAAGTATTATAAAAGTCTTAGTAAAGGGTGGTGCATAAGGAGTTAAAAGGTAAATGGAGCAAAACCAAGTTATGACTTACTCCATGTAGCGCCACCAAAAGACACCCAATTATATTTGGAGTAACAAGGCTGCATCAATTCTTGCTTGGAAAACCATGTAGCGGTTAGCGTAATGCTTTATAGCGCCAGTGACCCGGGTTCAAATCTGGCCACTGTTTGTAAGGAGTTTTTACGTTCTCCCTGTGTCTGTGTGGGTTTCCTCCAGGTGTTCCGGTTTCCTCCCACATTCCAAAGACGTACAGGTTAGGAAGTTGTGGGCATGCTATGTTGGCGCTGGAAGCATGGCAACACTTGCAGGCTGCCCTCAGAACACTCTACTCAAAAGATGCATTTCACTGTGTGCTTCGATATACATGTGACTGATAAAAATATCTTATCTTATCTTACCAATAACAAGCCACTGTTAGCCATTTTGTCACTGAATTCTGCTACTCTCATGAAAGTGACATCAAGGATGTTGACTCACCTCTACATCCTTGATGCCACCTTCATGACAGTAGCAGAATGTGTTAACACAATAGTGACATTAAAAGCAGGGTATCCAACCAAATTGCTATGGCAGATGACTTATCGAGATTACCCTATGAAGAAGCCACAATGAATATAGAAAATATCATGTCATGAATCCAGGAATAGATCAGGAGATTAGTTGTGCCCAGATCTGATCCCATGTGCACTCCATATTGCAATATTATAAGGCACATAAAGAAAGCAAGATAAACTCCATCAATGAAGATTAGTGTAATCTATGCCAAGAGCAGTTTTCAGAACAATACAGAGTATGCAGATGCTGGAATCTGGAGAAACAGACAATCTGCTGGAGGAACCTCCCCCCATAGTTGCTGCTCGACTGGCTGAGTTTCTCCAGCAGATTGTTCAGAACAACATGTTTTACTCAGAAAAATAAAACACAGGCAAGTTTAATAACCTACAAAGGTGAATTTACAAAAGGCAAAAATAACTGAGTTTCATTTAAAATGGAATTTGTTACTCAGTGGAACAGTTAATATACTGGAGTGGTCAGCTTCAGAGAGCTGAAAGAAGTTTTCTGATTCCTCTCTTATTTTCATAATAACTTATGATAGAATAGCCACTTCTCTACACTGGCTGTAAGGATTCTCCAAGAAATGAGAATGTGCAGTCCTAAACCAATTCTCTATGGTAATGCACAAAAATACCCTTAAGTTGTGGCAAAGTTGCCTCTCACCAAGTGAAGTGCGAAGCAAGTTATGCAGAACATAAACATTTCAAAATGATGTATTAGGGATTGATTCTTAAAAGCAGTGACAAAGCTATTTTTAGAAAAGAATAGAGAGGATGAATGTCAGAGTTGAGAATGGTTGATGCTGATACTGCATGCTTTGGTGTTGAATTCACCTCAGCGAATATCCGTCTCCTCATTGGCTAGATACACATAAAAATACAAATTATCTATTTCGTTCCTTTGAAAGCATTATAAAAATACCTTGCTTTTATGTAGTGCATTATAGGATTTCACGTGCCTTGATGTGATTTACAATGACTTTTTTTTGAAATACGGTCACTGTTGTGATGTAAAAAAAGTGGTAACCAATTTATACACAGCAAACTCCCACATACAATAAATATGATAATAACTACATTTTGTAAGTGGCATTAGTTGAGTGATATTTACTTGATAAAACTTCACTGAAAACAATCCTTTCTCTTCTCTGAAATAATGATGCAGGATCCTTTGTATCCTCCGGAGAGGACAGATTGGGCTTGACATTTCATTCAAAAGACAGTGGAAAAGCTCCCGCACTAGTTCAGTTATTGGATCTTTTTCTTTCTGTTACTGAAGATAAGGTAGTCATACAGTTAACAGTGAAATGGAAATGTGAACAAGGATCACGTTCATGGGGGAGAACGTTGATTCCAATCCATCAAATTTAAGTCCACTTCGTGTCTCTTTAGGAAACTCTCACCGTTGAAAGTTTCAAGAAATCCAGTTCAAAATGATACAGTCCTGCTAGGGTTCTCTCTGTCAGACAGCTACCATGTTGAGTAAAACTTGAATGGATCATCCAGCATTTGGCACACCCATCTTACCTTACGGTGGTCTGTAATTTGCCTCAAAAATTGTCCAGCAGTAAGTCCTCCACAACACAACTTGTTGGTGACCTCTTCTTCCAGGGCCACTCTTTCCCTTCATCTTGCCCAGAACTCACTAGTGCCCAGTGACTCACCGATTGCAGGTCCTGCCTCTAACATGCACAAGGTTTCAACATCTAGGTTGGTGACAAACGCATTTGATCAAGTAATGAGATACCTCTACTTTCATCTTGCTGGGTAGTTGGATTTTCTTGGCCATCTAAAAGACAGGCATTGGGTATAATTAGGAAAGGGGCACAAGAAATTAAGAGTCTTATGCATATACCACCTGTAGCTTTTAACTAGAAATGTTGTGTGGGATGAGGGAAACTGTGTAGGAGGAGTCTGTTTGGGTGATGGGTCTGGTGACAGGTAGCAAAGTGTGTTAGGTCTGAGATGTAGATGTTGGATTTGAAAGTGGGAAGTGTGAGTGGGTATGGAGTATGTGAATGAAAGGTCCGAGTTCCTTTGCTGGTTTTGGGCAAGTTCACATCTGACGTGTGGAAGTTGCTTAAAGACCAACTACACAGAGTACTGGACCAGTCTGCTCCAGTGACAAGGAAGGACAAGGATGGCAAGGTAAGAGAACCTTGGATGATGAAAGACATGAATTTAGTCAAGAAGAAAAAGGAAGCATATGCAAGCTTTAGGAAGCTAAAATTGAACAGAGCCCTTGAAGAATATAAAGAAGCCAGGAAGGAACACAAGAAGGGAATTAGGAGAGCCAAGAGGGGCCTTGAAAAGTCCTTAGAAAGTAGGATTAAGAGATGAAAGAGAATTCCAAGGCATTCCATACATACATCAAGAGCAAGAGGATAACTAGGGAGACAGTAGAGCTGCTCAAGGATAAAGGAGAGAACATGTGCTTGCAGGTGGAAGATATGACAAGGTCCTAAATGATACTTTGTGTTGGTATTCACCAAGAAGAAGGACATGGAGGATAGTGGAATCAGTGTGGACATGCTAATATGTTAGGGCATTTTGAGATAAAGAAAGAGGTGGTGTTGGGTCTCTTGAAGAACGTTAAGGTGGATAAGTCCTCAGGTCCTGATGGGATATACCCCAGGTTATTAAGAGAGGCAAGAGATGAGATTGCTGGGGCCATGACCAAGATATTTGTGTCCTCTGTAGTCATAGGCAAGGTCCCAGATGACTGGCATGTAGCAAATGTAGTTCCTTTGTTCAAGAAGGGGAATAGGGATAATCCTAGAAATTATAGACCGGTGAGTCTCATGGGAAGATATAGGAAAGGATTCTTAGGGATAGGATTTATGAGCATTTGGAAAAGCATAGCCTAACCAGGGACAGTCAGCATGGCTTTGTGCAGGGTAGGTCAGGTCTTATTAATTTGATTGAGTTTCTCAAGGAGGTGACGAAGATAATCGGTGAAGGTTGAGCAGTGGATGTTGTCTACATAGATTTCAGTAAGGCTTTTGACATGGTAGACTCATCCAGAAGATTAAGAAGCATGGCATCCATGGTGACTTGCCCGTTTGGACTCAGAATTGCCTTGCCCATAGAAGGCAGAGGGTAGTGGTCGATGGATTTTATTCTGGCTGGAGGTCTATGACTAGTGGTGCTCCACAGGGATCCGTATGGGGACCTCTGCTGTTTGTGATATATAGAAATGACTTGGAAAAAATGTGGTTGGGTGGGTTAGTAAATCTGCAGATGACACATAGATTGGTAGCATTGTGGATAGTGTAGATTGCCGAAGGATACAGTGGGATATAGATCAGTTGCAGATGTGGACAAAGAAATGACAGATGAAGTTTAATCTGAGCAAGTGTGGGGTGTTGCACTTTGGGAGATCAAATGTAAAGGGAAAGTACACAGTTAATGGCTCTACCCTTAACAGTGTTGATTTACAAGGGTGGTAAAGGCGGCAGATGGCATACATGCCTTTATTAGTTGAGACATTGAGTTCAAGAGACAAGAAGTTATGCTGCAGCTTTGTAAACCTCTGATTAGGCAGCATCCAGAGTATTGAATTAACTTCTGTTCACCCCATTACAGGAATGATGTGGAGGCCTTAGAGAGAGTGCAGAAGAGGCTTACCAGGATGTTGTCTCAATCAGAGGGCACATGTGATAAGGAGAAGTTGGACAAACTTGGGTTGTTTTCTCTGGAGTGCAGGACACTGAGGGGAGACCTGATTGAAGTTTATAAGATTATGAGAGACATAGAGTAGACAGCCGCTATCTTTTCCCAAGAGTAAAAATGTCTGAAACTGGAGGGTATGCATTTAAGGTGGTGGGGGGGGGGTAGGTTCAATAGAGGTGTGGGGCAAGTATTTTTTTTGTTTTACACACAGAGAGTGGTGAATGATGCCTGGAATTCATTCCCAGGGGTGGTAGTGGAGGCAGATATAATAGAGGCATTTAAGAGGCTCTTAGCTAGCACATGCATATGCAGAAAATGGAAGGATATGGACCATATGCAGGTAGAAGGGATTAATTTACAGTACTTAGGTGTTATAAGCTTTATTAGTTCAACACAACATCAAAGGCTGAAGGACCTGTTCCTGTGCTGTACTATTCTATAGTCTATATATTTAGTATTTTAGCAGTGGGACTGTGGCCGATTGAGCAGCCTGTGACGCCAGTATTGTGATCACTGGTAGGCAGCTTTTGAAACTGTTTTCACTTATTCCACCACATCCACAAAAGCTTCAGTAATGCACCCAACATTCTGGATTGACAAGTCACTAATAGCTACACTAGCCAGCTGATAGGACAAGATCAGTGTCCTATATCAAAGACCATTGGAAAACTGTGTACTCCAAATATAGTACCATCTTTCCAACAGCATCTAATTTCATTATAGTAGAATTACTTGTCTTTCTATCGGTGATTTTAATGTTAATATTTTTGCAATACCAGAGTTGTTTCACTACTAACACACCAGTTTTTGTTTCTTAGCAGCAGCAGGAGAGTTTGAAATGATATAAAATTATCCTTTTAAAAAAACAAGTTTCTTTTTCCTCGGGACCTCAAATCAGTGAAAGTGATCAAACTGGAAGATGTGAGTAAGTCTTAAAAAATACATACTTCAAATTCTATTCTTTAAGCCAGAAGAGCAAATTTGATGTTGTATCACTCCTATGGCCAATTCACTGTGGAGGACCATTGGAACATGGTGTAGCCATATTGTGGTAAGTGATTCAGAAGTACAGGTTCAAATGTTCAAATACCAGTAATGACAACCAAGGAATTCAAATCCAACTGAGTAAATAGATTTGGAACTTTAAAAACAATCTCACCTAGTTTAATAAAAGGCAAGAATGAAAGTACCAGGTTGTTGGCAAAACCTATCTGGTTGACCTATCAGGGGAGGAGATCTTCCATCTTTACCTGGTCTAGTTTATGTACAACTTCAGACATACAACAACGTGGTTGGCTATTAACACCCTCCTTAGTTCAGGAATATTAAGGATAGATAATGAATTACAGCATTGCCATTAATATCCAGATAATGTGAATGAAATTTAAAAAAAATTTTAGATTCAATGGCTGATTGGTGACCCAATTCCATATACTGGCCTTTTCTCAAATTCCTTAATATCTTCTGATAAACAAGAATCTATCAACTTCAGATCTAAAAGCAATAGTAGCAAAAAAAAAGTTAAAAACTTCTACCATCTACTCTAAGCTTCTTAGGATTGTTTCTGGGGGGGGGGGGGGGGGGGGTGGAGTGGCAGTGGGAAGTAGTGTAGCCTTTGTTCCAATTTTAAGAGTAAGCTACTTAGTCCTAGATTCAAATAGCTTTGTCTTTCTCTGCCCTTAATATCTTAACACCTTGATTAGAATACTTCAAAACAAAATGAGATTGATTGCTGATAGGTGGATGGCCTCATCAGTGGTAATAACATCCTGCTGGGCTAAATTTACTTTTGGTAATTCAAGAGTTAAGTAATAAATGGGACAGTGCACATGGCAAACTGTTGAACAGCATGTCAGATTTGTCTTCATATGATAATATTTCAGAAGTCCAACATCCATTAACCATTAATTAGGAAATTCTGGAGCTTGTCACGAACATCTTCAGAATAATAATACAATCACATTTATCAAAAGTTCCAATTACTGTCTTTAATTGAGATATTTAGTTGTACAAATTAAGAAAGTACAGAATGAAGGATTGGTCCAAACCTTTGAAGAACATTGCTAGAAAGCTTAATTATATTTAAAAGAAGCATAGTAATCTATGCATCGAGGTTAGTGGCTATAGAACAATATGAACTTAAATATATCCTTATGCTAATTACTTTTCCATAAAAAGGCTATGTGAATTTATTGGTACACAGTGGGGGCAGAGTGATCAATCTAATTATCATATTATAGCTGTGAAGCCAGCAGCATTTCACCTCAGGAGAATTTAACAGCGACTTTATGGGTGATTGAGGCTGTTTAAACCAACTTAGAAATAATGAACAGTATCCTCGCTAACATTACTAAAGTAGCTGATCTTAAATTATCAGAAGTCACAGGAAGCTGCATTCAAGTATGGTGTGTACACTCCTAATTACCATGATATTAAAGGAGTTATGCAAGTCTGAGATGTGACAGAGCAAAGAACAGCTAGGCCAATCGCTTGCTACTGGAGGGATCATCCAATGGAAGCAACGGCTGAGCAAAGGCTAAGCAAAGGCGCATCAGCTTCAAAGAACAAGTATTTCAAAGAGACTTTAAAAAGGTGCAATGCATATCTAATAGGGAAGAGAAAAAAAACAACTGAAGTTTGGAGACAGCAAGACATAATGGTGCAGAAATTGTGAAGGAATTTTAAAAGGGGTGCTATGTTTTGTTTTGAACAATGGGTAGAGATTAGGTTTAAAATATTCCAGACAAGGTATGAGAATGCAATTTAACAAAAAACTCAAGACAACTCAATGTATCAACTGATTACTTTGAAGTAAAATGGTTACTGATATGTAGGAAAGAATGGTCATCAATTCATATGGTCTCATCAACATGCTGCAAAGAAAAAGACTGACCTCCATTAAATTGGGGGTAACTGGAGAAGATCAATTAACATTGAATTTGCCAGTAGTGCCCATATTCTGACAATGAAAATTTTGTAAAGGTGCACCCTCAAAAGGACAGTGACTGAATTGGCTCCTATGCAGTGATGAATGAGTCAACGAGATCTTGAGCTTATTGAGCTGAGCATCAAAGGACAAATTAATGTGTGGATTAGCTGATTAATGAAGATAGACTCTCTTTAATGCTCCAGATCTTTCATTTAAAAAAAGTAAACAGAACTGTCTTTGCCCTGGAAATGGAATGCAAGACTGTTTTAATAGCTCAACCATCAATTTGAAAGGGCAGTGTCTGTGTCTTCTTGGTCAAATGAGAGCCAAAGGCAGTCTTGGTGGGAAACCAGCAGGCCTCATGGACGAATAAGGCAGGAAATCCATTGGTCACATGGCTGCAAAAGGTGGGAGGTCCTGCTATCAAGGCCAGGGAAACCTTGCAGTCTTGGTTTGTCCATTCAGAACAACAGTTAAATAGGACAACTGGCAAAAGCAGGCAGAATATACCAAATATGGAGGGGAAAAAAAATACAGACCAAACCCAAAGGCCAGCCCTGAACACAATAGAGCCAAATGAAAAGGTAGAAGACTAAATTATGTAGAGAGGAATATAGAGTCATAGAGTGACACAGCAGGGAAACTGTCCTTTCAGCCCAACTGGTCCATGCCCATCCAAGTTTCCCATCTAAACTGGTCCCATTTCCCCACATTTGGCCCATATCGCTCTAAAATATCTGGACAGAAGAGAGCTAAGTTTTAGATCTTTTACATTTTTTGAATAAGTGAATCAATATATTCAGTTTTAAATATTTTAACTTAACCGGTTGCAAAAATATTTCAAATTTTTGTTTAATAATGTGATCAGTTTTTAGTGGCTTTACATAATTGGTTACGTCTGCTGACTTGCCTTGGTCACATGGCCAAGCATTTGGCCACACCAGTTGATGCCACTTACGACCATATAACTCTACACTGTAGGGGGCCTTGGCAATCACATTGGACCTGGCTTCATTCAGGAAGTTGTCATGAGATGGCCACAGTGTAGCAGTTAGCATAACGCTATTACAGCACCAGTGACCCCAGTTCAATTCCAGCTGCTGTCTGTAAGGAGTATGTATGTTCTTCCCGTGTCTGTGTGGGTTTCCTCAGGGTGCTCTGATTTCCTCCCATGTTCCAAAGATGTACAGGTTAGGAAGTTGTGGGCATGCTATAGAGTGCTGGAAACGTGGCGACACTTGTGGGCTGCCCCCAGAACACTTTATGCAAAGGATGCATTTCACTGTGTGTTTCGATGTACATGTGACTAATAAAGATTTCTTATCTTACCTTAGTGTATAACAGGCAGGTAGGGAAGGACTGAACATGAATAGTTCACCACTGCCAGGAAACTCTGGACAAAAAATGCACTTCAATGTTTTTCATCTGTCTCCAGAGCAATCAAATAAAAATTATTGTTTTCAGATAATGTAATCTTTGTCTGGAAAATCAAGACATGCAGATGCTGGAAACCTGAAATAAAACCAGAAAATGCTGGAAGTATTCGGCAGGTCAGGCAGCATCTGCAGAGTGAGAAATAGAATTAATGAAAAGGGTCATTATCTGCATTTTCTGTAATGTGTTTCACTGTGAGACGACATCCATCAACACATTTTTGACTTAGCTTCAGTGTCAACAAATTAGAAAAGCCTTTGCTTTTAGTACGCGGATTGCCCTGAATTCTAGTTTTGGACCCTGGAGATTTCTACCACTTCACAAATACCAATGGAGTGGAGCCAAAAGTAGGCAATAAAGAAACCTATCCCTGTTAATGCTACTTTATGGAATGCTTGAAGGTGTGATTGACAAGGGATTGATGAGAATTCTGACACATCCTGTCATTGTTTCATTTAGTCATCATTTACATAATTCCACCTGTTCATATTAAATTTTATTGGAAAAATATGTCACATACTTCTATGCAGCCTTCAGAAATTTCCCTTTTGCATGTTTGTGGAGAAATTTAATTGGCTATCCAATCTCTTGTAGCTTATTATTAACTCTTACGAGGCTTGTGAGTCTAAGCTCCACCCCAGGTTTAAAGGTTTGAACTAAGCTGACATGTGAGATTTGGTCTGAGAGAATTCTACAACATTAGTGATATCATTCATCAAAGGAAACATTAATCTAATGCTCCATCCCCATGCAGTGTCCCAGTGAACTCTCCTGTGAAGCTGCAGAAAGTTCATCTCTCAGGCCTGAAATTCAAGATGATGTCAATCAACCAGCATAATTTGGGTGTGGAGGAAACAGCCTTAATTCCTCACCCATCTAATGAGCAAAGGGAAGGAGTAGAACAATAGGAATTGGGACAGGCCAGCTTGATTTGCTAGTAGGGCAATCATACACCAGTTTTCCATGGAGAGGAAAGAGTTGAAAATATTCTCTCCAGCACAGATGAGACCAATTTACATAATGCAATCTACTGACTGTCATTACTTTTGCACACTAAAAGCTTGGAATGAGCTGGAGATAAATTAGGGTCATGTGTCAATAATAAACCAATAGTAATCCGACCTAATTGGGTCAGGGTCAAATATAATTTCCAAATGCTTGATGCAAAACCTCTTGGGGATATTTGATGAAGCTGAAGGTACTCTATGGGCAGTGGTGTAGTGCAATATTTAATTGTTCTCTCTCATAGCTCTGGAGACTGGGGTTTGATCCTGACCTTAGTTGCTGTGATTCTGGAGTTTGACTGTATGGGTTTCTTCCAGGTACTCTGATTTCCTCCCACATGCCAAAGATACAATTGTTTGTAAGTTAATCAGCTACTATTGCAGGTAGGTGATAGAAGAACTGAGGGGGTGGAGTTGTTGGAAAGGGGAAAAAAATAAGATTAGTGTTGATGGATGAGTGGCAATCAACATGACAGGGTGGGCCAAAGGATCTGCTTTTGTTCTGTATGACTCTCTGACTCGTATGCTAGCACGTTTGGCCTTTGTCAGTCAGGGCACTGAGTATCAGAGTTGGGATGTTATGTTGCAGTTGTACCAGAAGTTGGAGTATTGTGTACAATTTTGGTCACCTTGTATAGAAAAGACACCATTAAGTTGGAAAGACTACAAAGAAGATTTACAAGAATGTTGCCAGGACTAAAGGGCCTGAGTTCTAGAGAGAGGCTGGGCAGGCTCAGATTTCATTGAAGTGTTGAAGACTGAGAGGTGACCTTTATAGAGGTGTATAAAATCATGAGGGGCATAGATAGGGTGAATGTACATAGCCTTTCTTTCCAGGGAAAGGGAATCAAAAACTAGTGAGAAGGGAAAGACTTAAAAGGGACTTGAGGGGCAACTTCCTCACACAGAGGGTGGTGAGCATATGGAACAAACTGCCAGAGAAAGTAGTTGAGGCAGGGACAACAATGATATTTAAAATACATTTGGATAAATACATAGGTATACATTGGGAAAGTTCAGAGGGATGTGGGCCAAACACAGGCAAATGGTTTTAGCTTAGGTTGGCATGGACAAGTTGAGTCAAAGGGCCTGGTTCTGTGCTGTCTTACTCCATGTACATAGATTGCTAATATTATGGTGGTCTCCCCCAAATCCCTTCTGCTGCTCCTCTTCACCCTCTTCCTTTTCTTCCTGCCAAAGTGAGATTCTTTGGAATGCTACATTAAAGACATTAGTGCAAGGTCAAAAATATTTAAAATTTTGTCTAAATTATAAACACTGTTAAGTTATCTGAGTCGACAAAATAAAATCAAGACCAACAAAATTTCTTCTCAAACATTCTCCAGTTTTCTCAACAGCATCTGGAGGTTATTTAAGTATCACTGGAACAGACGGCACGGTAGTGTAGCGGTTAGCCTAATGGTATTACAGCGCCAGCGACCCGAGTTCAATTCCTGCTGCTGTCTGTAAGGAGTTTGTACGTTCTTCCCGTGTCTGTGTGGGTTTCTTCCGGGTGCTCTGGTTTCTTCCCACATTCTAAAGAGTAGGGGTTAGGAAGTTGTGGGCATGCTATTTTGGCACAGGAAGCGTGGAGACACTTGTGGGCTGCCCCAGAACATTCTACGCAAAGATGTATTTCACTGTGTCCTTTGATGTACATGTGACTAACAAAGAATTTGTATTAAAAAAACTGCCTACTCCCTCTTCTGGCTGATCCTTTGATTGTAGGTGGGTCCAGGATCTGGGGCAGGCAGAAAGGGAAATAGTACCAGGGTCAGAATGACATAATTTGATGTTATGTGTATTTATTACCATAACAATTAAGAGCAGGAGTAAACCATCTGGCCCTCTGAGCCTGCTCTGATGTTCATCAAGATTCACGCCTGATTTTCCACCTCCTCTCCATTTTCCTGCACTGTCAGCATAGCCATTAATTCCTTTAATATCCAGAAATCTATTATATTTTGAAAGAAATCAACTACCCAGTCTTCTGGGCTTTTTCCTGTTTCTGTTCAGAGCTCTGCCAGCTGGAATAAACAAATTATACAATGATGCAGCACAGTAGAATGCCATTCAGCCCACTTGGCTTTGCCAACCCTTTAAAAGAAGCCTCAAGTTTCCCTGCTCTTACCTCATAAACCTCTAATGTCTTTCCCTTCTTGCATGTATCCAATTCCCTTTTCAAGGCGACAACCTAAATCCAGGAGTGGAGGAACAAACCAATCTGCTGGAGGAACTCAACAGGTCGAGCAGCATCTGTGGGAGGAAATGAACCGTCAATGTTTTGGGTCAAGACCTTGCATCAGGACTGAGAGTGGAGAGGAGAGAGACCCAGTATAAAGAGAAAGGTAGTGGAGAGACAGGAGTCCAAGATGTTTGGTGCTCTGAGGAGGAGTAAGCTGCCTGTCATCTTGCACCACTTCGTAGTCCACGAATCACCTCAGACTCCTGTGGCACAGATCCCCTCTCCTCTTTATACTCACCATCTTCCCACTCTCGGTCCTGATGCAGGGTCTTGACCCAAAACATCGACAGTTCCTTTCCTCCTGCAGATGCTGCTCGACCAGCTGAGTTCCTTTAGCATATTGTTTGTTGCTCCAGATTGCAACATCTTGTATCTCCTAAATCTAGGTGTGTCCCAAAGTCAAACAAACAGTCAGATTGTGCTTCAAACAATAATTTAGGGCCACAAATGCTCCACTTAAAAATGTAAGTGTAGTGCAGCAAGAATCACTCTTAGTCCCTTGTAAGAAGCTATCACAAAAGTGAACATTTATTTTCCTTCTCGTTATATCTGGCATGAACTTGCTGAGGCTTTTGGCCTACTTCTGCACTGTAAATACTTTCTGATCTTTCTTTCACCTTGACAAGTTAACATCATCGCAAAACAAGAAGGTTCTTATTAAAATCTATATGGGTAATCATTTCAACAACCTATATATGATCAAAGTACATAGTTTCTCTTTAGTCTTGATAGCAAGAACAAGTAATTCAATCGCCCTCATTGACATGGCCTATTGAATCTAAGCACCTTTTAGCAGATCATTTTATCCTTCCTTGTATCAGGTAATTGTAACTCTGCTGTGTTTTCAGAGTTCGGTATAATACCGCTAAACAATAATGTTTGAAAGTTGCAGTCATTGCTCTCACGGCATCATGTTGCAATGTCGGTGTCAATGTTTTATTTATACCATTGTTGGAGATTAAGCATTTGTGAAAGTGAGGCCACATTTATTGTGGCTGAGAAAATGTGTTACTCTTACTGCTCTTAAAAGTATACATGCTGCACTGGTGTGTCATCTATTAGTTATTCATGGCAGGAAGCTTGCAATAACTGAAGGCTAAAGAAAAGTTCTCCTCAAAAAGACAACAATAAAGTGTCTGAAATGCTCCTGGTTATGAACTGAAAAATACATTAAATGTAAAATATCATCACTGGGTAGATCAAAAATGTGGAGAATAATCCTTGATCATCCGAATGCAAAACCAAATTTCAACCAAGAGTATCAGGAGAAAAATATAAATTATTTATTCTTGAGAATCCAATGTTTGGAACGTGTTTAACACTTGATCGTAGTGGGAATAAAGTTAGTTTGAATATTAAAATATACTTGTAATTACAAAACTAATTAACTATTGCGGTTGCTATTTGCACAGTTGGGGAATTAACTGACAGCATGGACAGAGTGTTGAACATAAATTTACAGCATTAGGATGAAAATGAGAAGACTAAACAGTTGATTATAAAGGTTCATCATCCTTCCAGTGAAGCACTATAGAGAGACAACATTTTGAGTTGTTATTGAATCACCAGATGAAACATTTAACAAACACACAAAGCATTTTTATGAAAGATAGCAGTTGCTTATGCATACAATGGAAGAGACCAGACTTGAATGTGTTTTGCCATTCAAAGTAATGAGGTTTTTTTAATCTTTATACTGGCTTTTACTGTAAGAGGATTTGAGTCAAAAATTTACAGAAGACTCACTGAGATTGTATGGGTCTTTTATGAGGTTAAATTCAGATCACTACATGCTGTTTTGCTCTCTGTATTTAAAGAAAAATATACTGGCCTTGGAATCAGTACAGTGTAGCTTCACTGGATTGATTGTTGGGATGGGAGGGGTGCAATTATTCCATGCTGAAGGATGAAGTGGGGTAAGTCTTTTCTTACTGGAGTCTGGTAGAATGAAGTAACCTCACTCAGCCATAGAAGGTTCTGAGAGGGATTGACAGAATAGACAGAATAAATTGTTTTCTCTGAATGGAACTTTGGGGATAATGCAGCTGTGGGCTCAATAGGGAGGTTCAAAATACAACAGACAAGGTTGTATCAAACACATTCCATTTCATTATTACTGAAATACCATGCAGAATCTATATGTTGTCATGCTAACCTATCATTCTTATTTACTAGAATTATTTTTTGTTTAATATTCCCCAATTGAACGATCATTTTCCCTGAACCCAGGGTTTCTGACAAGAGGTGTTTTAGCACTGGGTCTGCTTTGAAACTGCTGTAAATACAGATGGTTATTCTTAAGGTATGGTGGCTTAATCTGAATTAAAGAAATAGTTCTGTTTATCATTGAACCAAGCAGGGAGACCTTGGTATCCACCTGTCATCCCTTTGAATTGGCCAACCATTAAATACTAGGAGGTAGCTCTAATTTAATATGAGGGGGAAGTGTATGCGGTGAAAGGAATGTAGAAAATGAATTATTCAACATTCCTTCAGTCTCCATTCCAAGAATCTTGAGAAAGGTAAATGCAGTTATTTTCCCTGAAGGGTTTAAAATATGTGCAAAAGAAATACGCATGTTTGAAAGTCTGCCATCCAATTTTAGTCTTAATTATCAAAATTTAAATGTGCCTGGGGGTGCAATTAAAGCACTTGTCACAGCTCTTTTATCAACTTGAAGTTTTGCACTAAACAAGGATGGAATTCACATTTCAGCTCAAGAACCATCTTGGTAACCTTGCAGCTTCTTTAGCATTTGAATATCGTGCCACACAGTCACCTCCAAAATTTCCTCAACTTTAAGTAAGCTTTTTGCTAATGGGTCAAAAAGCATCTTATTGAGATGCTTTGTAGTACCCATATTAACTTCTGGTATTGTCTATGGGTAACAGGCAATAAGTGTTAAATCCTGTGTCAAAATGTTTCTCCATTGAGTCAGTCATGGCTTAGTTGATCATACTGGCAGAAGACTATAGGTTCTGGTCTCACTCCTCTGACTCGAGTACACAATTTTAGGCCGAAGAGGCAGTTCATTACCGAGGGAACATGTTGCACTGTCAATGGGTCAGTTTTCCAATTGCACATAAAAATGAGGCCTGTCTATTCTGTTAGATGGACTTTAAAGATTCCATAGTGTTGTCCTGGCTAAAAGCTTCCGTCACCCACCCAGTCATTTCAACTAAACTGAATTATCTGATCATTATCACTTTGCTATTTATGAGAATAAGCCATGTGTAAATTGACTATTTTGTTTCCATTTCATAGTGAATAGCCTTCTGAAGACTTTAAGCAGCATTGGGGTGATTTGAGGGCACGAAGGTCCTTTTGTGAATACATGTCTATCTTTCCTCCTTTTGCTCGTTTTGTTTACTTTTACCAGATTCATACGGTGAAATCCCTGCTGTTCTGAGAGACCGAGAACCTGCTGACAGACCCGTCGGAATTTTAGTTTGAATGTGCAATTGTGAACATGGGGATTGTGGGCAGGCACGGTAGTGTAGTGGTTAGCATAATGCTATTACAGTGCCAGTGACCTGGGTTCAATTCCGGCCGCTGTTTGTAAGGCATTTGTACGTTCTCCCTGTGTCTGCGTAGGTTTCCTCTGGGTGCTCCGGTTTCCTCCCACATTCCAAAGACGTATGGGTTAGGAAGTTGTGGGCATACTATGTTGCCCCCCAGAGCACTCTACGCAAAAAGATGCATTTCACTGTGTGTTTCAATGTACATGTGACTAATAAAGATATCTGATCTGATATCACAGCTGTCGGACAATAACAATCTATTGTGTCAAACTGATCCTTCAAAACACAAGAACTGAAGGAGTACAAAAGTCTGTTAATCAACTTCAGCAATTTTTTTTAAAGTCTTCTTCTTAAGCATTCCCACAAGATTGAGGATGACTTGTTTTCACCCTGGTTTTACTGGTTCTGAGTTGGCTGATGATGATTCATCAGACCCTTGCACAGATGAGATAGGAGAAGCCTGAAGGGACAAATGGGTGGATGGTGGGGTCCTGACACTTACACAGGGCTTGTGTGTGTTCCCAATGCATGGATTCAATGCACTTTTTCCTTGTGTTGCCATGGGCCAGGGGTTCCGGGGAGTCAGTGGAGAAGTTGCATTTCTTTGAGGAAGCTTTGAGCACATCTTGGAATCTTTTGCTCCATCTCCCTAGCAATTGAATGTCTAACTTTGAAATTGAATGTCTGTTTTTGGAGTGTGGTGTCAGGCAGGTAAATAATGTGGTCTGTCCAACATCACCAACGAGTGTAACTAGGGTCTCAATACTGTGGATGTAGGCCTCAACATCTATTTGCCTGTCCTTCCAGTGAGTTTAGAGGACTTTTCAGAGAGATTCAAGGACTTCAAGTAAAATATAGCTGAGCAACAAGTGAGAACGTCTCAATTTATTGCTGACGATATGAATTCACTTTTGTCATCTCTATTGTGGGAGCCCTTGTAAATCTTCAGTAATTTATTTCATATTGGCTATAAGAGGAAATTGCATTACATTTGAGTGTGCACTGTTGCTTCCTTTAGAAGAGGTGACCACACAAGCAAGGTAATAAGTGTGGACTTAAGTTTTGTTTAAGTGATGTCTATTAATCCAGATTATTTACAAGAGACCTCTTTGTGTTATTACTAAATATAGCAAATAATCACTCGTTTTTCTCACCAATACTTCCCTCCTCTATAATTCTCAGTTTTCCCCTTAGGTTGCCAAGAGTCATTAGTTTATTTATTCTCTCACAGGTTGTTGATATCACTGTCAAGATCATCATTTATTCCCCATCCCTAACTGTTCTTGAATTAAATGGCTGAGAAATTAAGCTACTTTTCTATCATACCCCAAGATTAAATAGCTGCACAGCTTTTCAAATGTGTTAAATATTCCTCTCACTAATTATAAATTTTGAACATTTGTCCTAATGCTGTAAACTGATTCTGTACAAATTCTTTGTTTAGCAACTAGAATGTATTTTAAAAGGTTACTGGAGCCTATTGAACTGTGGAAACGTGATAGTATTCAACATGTTTCATTAACAGTTGTTGACACCTGAGCTGCTGTGCTTTAATTTTTCTAATTAAAGACCAACTTCTCAAGAAGAAAGCATCTAATTGTAATGGAAAACAAGTAATACAAATAAAATTCAGAAATACAGTTCAGTCCATAGTTAAGAACTCACATTTCATTTGATGGAAATGAAGGTTTGAGAAGTATATTCTAATACATCTATATTCAGATATTGAATATATTGCATGTAATTCATCTCTAGTTATTGGAGTTAAACATGTATGAAAATACTGGCTGATGTGGTACTCATCCCCAAACATTTGGATATATTGAAGTCAATAGGATTTAATGCCTATACTTGAATAGAACAAGCAGCTCATACTTTACACATGGTTAGCACTTGAAACTGGAGGTGAATTTCTCATCTATTGCCCCTTTTTAACACTCAATTTTAGACCATCAAATTTAGACATCTCAAATTCCATATTACATGCACACTTCAGTCCGCTACTTGTGTGCATTTTTATGCAACCATATTTTATGTACAATTTGGCAACATTATGAATAAACCTGGTGTTTGGTTTATAAGATACAGTGATTGCACTGAAGTTAGAAGTATTATACATGCATGATGTTTTGGTTGGTACAATGGAATATTTATAATATGCAGAATTGAAGTGACCATCATCTCCTGAAATCAGATCTTGCCAAGCTTGGTCTCGTTTATAATAAAAAATAAACAGTTGCTGTGTTAGTGCAGGTGAAAGGAAAGTGGTAAAACCACAAAGACAACTCAAATGGGAAAGCATTATCCTTGCATGATTCTTAATACCATCATGGGGGGAAAATATCAGTTGATTGTGGGAGTGTTCAGGTAATGCATTAGGCTTACTTGATATTCTTAAGGTCATACCACTAGATTTTAGGGACTAGCCTAATACATATTGATAAATTGGCTATTTCTGACATTATTTATTAATATAAATGCTCATTGGTTGTTAAAAATGTTAGTCACAACATTTTTAATATTTTCCATTCTCAGAATATGAACATTTTAGGTCATACACATTAATTCAACATTCTCAGATGATTTGAGCCCCTCCTATCCTTGTGCTGATTATGGTCACACAATGCTGAGAGGTGGAATGAGGGTTGGAGCTATGTGCGTTGATGGATTCCCTTTTGAACATTGGGGTGGTGGGGGGGGGGGAGAGGTAATTGATCAGAAAACAGTGTTTGATATATCCATCGATGATAGGCTCTATGACTTTGCCATTGATTAAGAGCAGACTGATCAGGCAGTAATTGACTAGATTTGATTTGTCCTTTCTTATGGACAATGTTGCACTTTATCAGGTAGAGACTACCACACTAGAAATCAAGCATTAGATTCAGCTAGTTCAGGAGCAGTTATTCTCCATTACAGTCAGAATGTTGTTGAGGTCCATGGCCCCTTCTGTATCCATTGTCCTCAGCTATATTTTTTATATAGGTATCAAATGCATTGCATTTAATTACTTAAAGCCTGGTTTCCGTGATGGTATGGTCGTTAGGAAGAGCACAAGAAAATAGGAGCAGTAAACTACTCAGCCCCCCAAGTTTCTCCACCATTCCATATTTCATGGCTGATCTACCCCAGGTCTCAACTCCTCCTCAGTGCTAGATATTGGTATTGGTTTATTATTGTCACTTGTACCAAGGTACAGTGAAAAGCTTGTCTTACAAACCAATCGTACAGGTCAATTCATTACACAGTGCAGTTACATTGAGTTAGTACAGAGTGCATTGATGTAGTACAGGTAAAAACAATAACAGCACAGAGTAACGTGTCACAGCTACAGAGAAAGTACAGTGCAATAAGGTGCGAGGTCACAACAAGGTAGGTCATGAGGTCATAGTCCGTCTCATTGTATAAGGGAACTGTTCAATAGTCTTATCACAGTGGGATAGAAGCTTTCCTTAAGTCTGGTGGTACGTGCCTTCAGGCCCCTGTATATTCTACCCGATGGAAGAGGAGAGAAGAGAGAATGTCCCGGGTGGGTAGGGTCTTTGATTATGCTGGCTGCTTCACCAAGATAACGAGAGGTAAAGACAGAGTCCATGGAGGGGAGGCTGGTGTCTGCAATGCACTGGGCTGTGTCCACAACTCTCTGCAGTTTCTTGCGGTCCTGGGCAGAGCAGTTGCTGTACCAAGCCATGATACATCCATATAGGGTGCTTTCTATGGTGCATCAGTAGAAGTTGGTGAGAGTCAAAGCAGACAAACCACATTTCTTTAGCCTCCTGAGGAAGTAGAGGCACTGGTGAGCTTTCTTGGCTGTGGCTTCTATGTGATTTGACCAGGACAGGCTGTTGGTGATATTCACTCCCAGGAACTTGAAGCTGTCAACCCTCTTGACCTCAGCACCATTGATGTAGACAGGTGCATGTACACCATAACTCCCAATTCCCCAGCCTCTACATCCACTTTAAATACTTCTCGTGATCTAGCTTCCATAATTCTCTGGGGTTGAGAATTCCAGAAGAGAGAATTGATTATCTTCGACGAGAAAAAACTTCAACTCACCCTGGTTTTAAATGACCAGCTCCTTGGAGGCTGTGATAGAATATTTACTTAACACTCGGGGCAGAATGTTGCAAGCACTTCAGCCTTGACTTTTGCAGAATACAATTCACTCTACTATCGTTGAGGATAGAGATGTACTATACCTTTACCTCCTGCTGACTGTTACGTCAATCACCACCTTCATGTGGTGAATGGATGGACTGGGAGTGCATACCTTTGATCTGATTATTAGTTATGGATTTTTTATTAAACATTTTATAAAATATGTATACAAAAATTGCTTAGCATGCCTCTTTTACTGTACGTGTAGCCTGTATTCTAATTTCACCAGGTAAGTAATTTACTTTAAGGTACACATGCTGCTGCTTCTGGCTTGATGCAGACACAAGCATCTTTTTATCAATGAGTGATAAAGATTTAAACTGCAGAAGGATATCAATGGATTTGTTAGGTGGAGAAAAAAAAATTCATATGAACAAGTGTGAGGTAATGAATTTGGTGATGGTGGTGGATGAGCAGAATGAAGGGTGCAGGGTGGGTTTTCAAAAGCGGCAAGAGAATATATAATAAGTGGTAATATTTTGAAGGTGTAGATGTTCAGGAAAATCTAGGAAATGCACATCCACAGATTCCCACAAGTGGCAGGACAGATAGATGAGGTGGTTAAGAAGACATTCAGATACATTTCTTTCTCAAGTTTGGTGCAGAATACAAGAACAATCAAGTTTTATTAGAAATTAGGCCACAGTTAGAGTTCCAAATATAGTTTTGAGCATGGCATGAAGGAAGTGGGTGCAGAGGGAATTTAGGATGATATACCAGGACTGAAGTACTAAGATAAGATTTCTTTATTAATCACATGTACATCAAAACACACAGTGCGAAACAGTGTGAAACACGCAGCCTGCAAGTGTCGCCACGCTTCTGGTGCCAACATAGCAAGCCCACAACTTCCTAACCCATACGTCTTTGGAATGTGGGAGGAAACCGGACCACCCGGATGAAACCCACGCAGTCACGGGGAGAACATACAATCTCCTTACAGACAGTGGCAGGAATTGAATCTGGGCCACTTGCGCTGTAATAGCATTACGCTAACTGCTACACTACTGACACTAACCACTACACAACTGTACAGACAAAGTGTTGGCTATGTTGAGATATTTTGTTTTGAAGCAGAAAAGCATAGGGGAAGTTTAATTGAGGTGTGTAAAATTATAAAGGGCTCTGACAAAATGGGTAGGAATGACCTGCTTCTCTCAGCAGAGAAATAAATGAGTAGATTTAAAAGAATCAGCGAAAGGATTTAAAGGGAAGTGGGGTGAAATATTGTCACCCACTGTGTGGTGGGGTCTGGAGCACACTGGAAGGATGAGTGATGAGAAGCTCCTATTTCACAGATGCTGCCTGATACAAGATTCCATATTTTCAGCATCTGCATTATTTTTTTTTCCCTATAAAAAGACTAGTTTTTTCCATTTCCAATGAAGACAGAGAGAAAGGATCGAGAATTCAAGCTGGACAGTTGAATCTGTGATAATTAAATCGGTGCAGACAAAGTGAACCTGATATTGGAGAAAAGAAACTGAGCATTATCTTTCCTCTTCTTATGATGCTAGAGTTTTGATGGTTCTGGACAACGAAGTTCAGTAAGGTTTGATTTCTAGCTAGATCTATTAACACACAGAATCAACAATAGACTATTAGATCTACTTAGATGGAAGCTGAAGGAGTGAACATGGGAGGCAACAGAAGTAGGGAAAGAGGAAAGGTTTTGCTGTGGACAAGAGCACCAAAGGTAGACATGGGGATTCAGGTAATAGAGAGCTGAAAAATTATCACAATCAATGAAAAACCAAGGACCAGAGAGTCAGCAAGTTGAAAGTCCATTATTAATAATGTAAGGCAGTCAAAGTTTCTGGGAGAAAACACAGAAGAAAAGAAAAGAGTTAGAATGGAACTAACGTGACATGCATGGCAAAGAATATAGTAGTCAGAGGGAGCCTGGTCAGCAAGCGAGACCACGGGGTGAGAGAAACAGCCATCAGCCAAATGAAAATCAATTAAGTTCCCTAACAGATGAGCAATCCATTTCAGCATATTGCCACTTAAGCAATAAAGATGAATATTTACACTACCATATTGATATCCCATAGGAAAAAGTAGTATCAAGGAGTAAAATGGAATACCACATTCAATAAACTATACCGCTGCTGCTGAAATGATTGCTGGATGATACAAAAATTCAAGTTTTAAATACTGGGGCAGATTTTTGACTTTTGCCTGGTATTACCTATGCATTTACTTAACTTAGGAAATGTTCATTTTTTTTCCCCATTAATGGATATTTGATAAGCAAAAAAAACTGGATTTGACTTGCCGAGCTGGTAATAGAAGCAAATTGGATATTATCCAGTACTGTGGGAAGAGGAACAACAGATGTGGATTAAGAGGTATTCTGCTCACTGGAGAATTGAGGTAGTGTAAAAGAGAGACCAGTTCTTTCAGTTTGAATGCTAAAACAACAGTAGCAGTAAACATACAATAGGTAATGCCACAGGATGGCCATTTAGGGGACAAGCAAAATTTTCATTTGTCTCATAATGCATTTGTTAACAAGCATTGGAAAACAACATTTGACATTGTTTTGCCTCAACAGCTTTTTTTTCCTAATCTCATTAGATAACTGGGGATAAAGCTTCCATTACCCTGTGCTTGTTTTTCAAGTGCAGTTTTCCTGAACAAGCACAAAACATTGCATGCTTTCAAGTACTATGTATGTTCAGCATTTTAATGTGTTCTTTTGTACTGATTTAAAAACATGCTGGAAACTACCGCTGGTTATAAAACTGTTCACCCCTTTGAATAAAGCACCACAGTGTGTTTCTGCTTATTATAAACCATTAAGTTGTCACTTTCTTGGTCACAACTGGAATAGCAAGTACTTTTAAAAAGTTTAAATTATTAAAATATTTCATTATGGCATGACAATGATTCTAGAAAGATTTATTATAAATATTCAGTTATTTACTATCAGGTTACTCATTGCTGGTAAACTCGATATTCTTACTAAAAATGCTTTTGTTTTTTTTTTATACATATTTTACCAGATGTGTTTATAAAATTGCATCAGATTACAAATCTCAAACACTTCAAGGAATATGTCATTGAGAAGGGAAGAAAATAAAATTCTGTTGCACAAGTTCACACAGTTACAAATTTGTGAAAATGTTACATTTACAAATATGCAAATGAACCAAGCAAAAATAAACAGTAACTTTACATTTCAGTGATTTACTTATAAATTACTGTTGTGGCCAAACACAATCCTCTATGTTTATCCTTAAGACAGTATTTTACCTTAACTGACAATGACTAGCTTTCTTATACATGCTGAGAAATTAGACTGATCTGAGCCCGAATTAATCCATGTTGCTTATTTTGATCACACTGGTGATCATTTGTGGGTCAGGATATTGGACTAGGCACATTACCCCTTCAGGTGACCATTGCTGTTCAATAATCAGTCACGTAGCTAATGTTGAAATGTGTGTAGCAGCCACATCCATGATTATGAAACAAAATCGGTATGTTACAATACAATCTAGAGACTTTGTTTATTAAATATCGAAAGAGAAAGAGGAAAATCCGTGCAGCAGTTTGGAAAAGAGACATGATTTAAAGGGTAAAAAATTACTCCAGATTCCAACATCTGCAGTCTTTGAGACACAAGAAAGGCTGGAGATGCTGGAAATCTGGAGCAACACGCAAAAAATACTGGAGGAACTCAGCAGTTCAGGCAGCATCTATTGAGGGAAATGAACAGTCAACATTACAGGTTAACACTTTTCATCATAGTTGCTGACTGACCTGCTGAGTTCCTCCAGCATTTCTGCAGTCTTTTGTGTTTTCATGATTTAAAGACTCCCCATTGTTGCCCCATGTTTCAGTTAGAGCCTCTGCTGGATTCTGTGTAATTATTCTATTAATATGAACAAAAATAGCAGGCACTGTAATGTAGCAGTTAGCATAACATTATTACAGCTCCAGGAACCTGGGTTCAATTCCGGCCGCTGCCTATAGGGAGTTTGTACATTCTCCCCTTGTCTGCATGGGTTTCCTCCAGGTGCTCCAATTTCCTTGCACATTCCAAAGACGTACGGGTTAGGATGTTGAGGGCATGCTATGTTGGTGCTGGAAATGTGGCGACACTTGCGGGCTGCCCCCAGAAGACTCTGCACAAAAGATGCATTTCACTGTGTGTTTCGATGTACATGTAACTAATAAAGATATCTTTTATTCCAAGATGAATGAGGCACTCCTATGTTATTCACCATTGTGCAAGGTGCCTGGCTCATCTGCCCATAACTTGGGACCATTTGCATCACCAGAGTCAATTAGACCAATTAATGTATTGGAGAGGGGTTATTCCAGCTACACCAGACAGCAGCATGTCCCCATCCCCTACTTTTTCCTCTTCTATCTATGGCGGTCTTTTCTGCTGTGCAATATTGCCAGAGGGACTTTGAGGCCAATTCACTTCCTAGTGATCAACATGTCAATGTTATGAAAGCTGCAAACGCTGCATGTAGCTTCCTATCGGAGTAGCAGAGGTCTTGTGACTGGATACGAATCAGTGTAGTACTACTTTTAACACTCATCCAGTTTTATTTTTGTGAAATTCATGTATGTTTGCTCTGTATGCAATACATACTAAATGCACAAAAGGAGTGAATTCTAATTTCTAGTCAATTAAACTCAAAATCTTTTGAATATCTGAAAAAGCAAACATCTTATGAAATTTTAATGGAAGCTGTAAAACTGATTCTTCCTACCATTTAAAGTATTCATATGGTTCATGCAGTTGATAATTATCTTCCACTGCAAGAAAATCTCATCTGATGGTTGCATTGTTAGACTTTCTTTCCCTCTATATCAAGGAATGTTTATATTAAAGGTTTTGTGTTTGAATGTAAGCCATTTCCCAATCAGCAAAGTACTATGTTCCATGCAATCACTTTTCATCCCTATAGTTACAATTTTAAATCTTAGTGGCTCAGCTCTAATCATGTATCTGTTCTAAATTGTTGCATTTGGCACAGTTTGAACAGCACGCATCAGTTTAAGACATCAGAATGTTAATTAAAGTGGAGACAAGGATTTGCTTATATTTGTATTCCTTCATCAGGAGTGAACAAATTTATCAGTAGAGTGGTGCTGATAATAATGTTAATGAACAAAAATCAGCACCTTACCATCCCCAGCTGTAAAAATGCACATGTAAAAATGATATTGAAATCATAGAATTATTCGTGCACCATTTAGATCATCAAATCTGTGACAACATTTATTATCCCATCCTACTTAATTTAATCTTATCAGTATATTCCTTCATTTCTTTTTCCTTTTTCTAACTTCTCCTGAAAAAAAACTCTTTGGGAAGCATTACCAACTTCAACTTACCCTCAAAATTGCTTACCATCCTGCCTTGGAATATGTTACTGTTCATTTGTTGTTGCTGGGTCCAAGTCCTGGATCTTACTACTCCATAACACTGAAAATTCGCCTATCACTGAAATAGGTCTACAGCAAATGCTGTCTCCCTGGCCCTACACTCAGCTCTGGAGCATCTGGACGGTAAAGACAGCTATGTTAGACTATTTTTTATTGACTACAGCTTTGCCTTCAATACAATAATACCAAGCAAGCTTGTCACCAAACTCCAAGACCTAGGACTCAACACCTCCATCTGTAACTGGATCCTTGACTTTCTAGCAAACAGACCACAATCAGTGAGGATAGGCAGCAATAATTCCAGCACGATTATTCTCAACACTGGTGCCCCACAAGGCTGTGTCCTTAGCCCTCTACTCTACTCCCTATACACTCATGACTGTGTGGACAGATTCTGTTGTAAGTCCATCTACAAGTTTGCAGATGATACCACCGTTGTAGACCGTATCTCAAACAGCAATGAGTCAGAGTACAGGAAGGAGATAGAGAGCTTAGTGGAATGGTGTCATGACAACAACCTTTCCCTCAATGTCAACAAAACAAAAGAGCTGGTCATTGACTTCAGGAAAGGGGGCAGTGTACATGCACCTGTCTACATCAATGGTGCTGAGGTCAAGAGGGTTGAGAGCTTCAAGTTCCTGGGGGTGAACATCACCAACAGCCTGTACTGGTCAAATCACATAGGTGCCACGGCCAAAAAAGCTCACCAGCGCCTCTACTACCTCAGGAGGCTAAAGAAATTCGGTTTGTCCCCTTTGACTCTCACCAACTTTTACTGAACCATAGAAAGCATCCTATCTGGATGTATCATGGTACATACGGCAGCTGCTCTGCCCAGGACCACAAGAAGCTGCAGAGAGTTGTGGACACAGCCCAGTGCATCACGGACACCAGCCTCCCCTCCTTGGACTCTGTCTTTACCTCTCACTGTCTTGGTGAAGCAGCCAGCATAATCAAAGACCCCACCCATCCAGGACATTCGTCTCTTCTCTCCTCTTCCATCGGGTAGAAGATACAGGAGTCTGAGGGCACGTACCACCAGACTCAAGGACAGCTTTTACCCCACTGTGATAAGACTATTGAATGGTTCCCTTATACAATGAAATGGACTATGACCTCACGATCTACCTTGTTGTGACCTTGCACCTTATTGCACTGCACTTTCCCTGTAGCTGTGACACTTTACTCTGTACTGTACTGTTATTGCCTTTACCTGTACTACATCAATGCAACTGCACTGTGTAATGAGTTGACCTATACAATCAGTATGCAAGACAAGTTTTTCACTGTACCTTGGTACAAGTGACAATAATAAACCAATGCCAAAGGATCTCCACTAGAAATATTGTACCATTTCTAGGGAGCTTGGTATCACTTTCTCAAAGACAATCAAGGATGGAGAATAAACACAGACCTTGCAGTGTTGCCCATACCCCACGCAAATTTACCTCAACTAGTCAATGTGATAATAACTTCCTTATTTTCACCACTCAGTTAGTAAACACTGATTCTGAATTTTCCAATGGTTTTATCTGTATCTGCCTTATGTTTATGGCTCCAAATGTTTGGTTTGCACAGAGGGAAGATGTTTCCACATTTCTACCTTATTAAACTGAGATAGAGTCATTGAGCATAGAAACAGGTCCCTTGGTCTAATTCATTGATGCAGACCATGGTGCCCACCAAGCTAGTCCCATTTGCCCACCTTTGGCCCATATCCCTCTAAACCTTCCTATCCATGTACTTACCAAAATATTTTTAAAATTTTGTTATTCGTGATTAAAGGCTAATTATAATGGGGTGAGGTGAAAATTTCTCTCAGCTATATGAATGAAAGAATTATGTACTGGTTCTTTACAAGTGAATTTACAACTACAAAGAAGGATTTCTCCCAGTCTATTCATTAATATTCACTTTTAATAAGTTTCCCAGCATTTATAAGAACATATTGTTCCAAATCTTTTTTCCCAAAAAAATCTACTTTTGAAGATGCATCATTCTGATAACTATCTCTGAATAAAGCTCAATTATGCTTTGTTTTCTCTAGGAACTCTACTTTTTGCTCATGTCCAATTTTGTGTTAATTTAATCAATGGCCACTTTGTTGAATAATTTCTTAAAATTTGAAGATTATTTTTTCCTTGTTTCTGCTTCTGTTGTTCCACCAGTGTTAGTTTAACTAATTTTTAACTAATTTAAGAAGTTTGACTAATTTTTAAAATCTTTATCAACAAATTATCCCCAATAGTCAAGATGCTAGGTCCTTCATATTTGGTTTCAATCACATTATGACTATGAGGAGAGCAGATCTATGGAAATAGGTTTTAATTTCTTCCTTATATTTAAGGGAAACTGGCTGATGTTATGATTAAATCCCAGCCACAGAGTCAAAAAGGTGTATTACATCTTATAGAAATTACAGCTTGCAGTGGTACCAAGTCCAAAATGAAAAATGAAGGATCAACAGAAACATTTGGTCTGAAAGGCATACTCCCTGGCATGTCACAATGTGTTAGTTGTTAAATTTTCAAATATTTTGCTGCAACCTCACTTCTGATTTCACATTATTTGTCACCTCAGGTCAGCAAGAACTGACAGCTCTATGAATTCATCAATATTTATGCTCATGTACCTCTGATCCTTCTGTTCCTACCCACCCTTTAGAACATTGCCACTTAGTTGACAGTGTTTCTTGTTATTCTTTCCACAAAACTCTATCACTTCTGTTTTAAATTTCATCGGCTGTTTGTCTGCTGATCTAGCCCATGTGTTTTTGCAATCTATGATTATCCTTTGCATCGATAACTGTTCTTCCAAGCATCTACCAGCCAATTTGTAAACTTTGCCTTGCCTACCTGTGTCCAATTCATACATTAAAAATTACTGACCCCTGGAGAACACCATGTTTACTAGTCTACAATCTGATGAACAACTATTTACCACCAGGCTCTACCCTCTGCTTTTACAACAATTTCCTATCCATGCACATGCAGACCCTTTAATTCTATGGATTTCAATTTTGCTGTCAAAATCCATGTCAGCAATGTCAATTCCAGTCCCTTGAATATCCTTCTCTATTATCTCATAGAATAACCCATTTACAAATCCCTGTTGTCAATTCTTTATCAACTCAAAACTCTAAGTGATTGTGAATATTATTCCTGAATATTGTTTCAAAAGCTTTGCCATAGCAGAGGTCATACTGATTAGCTTGCAGTTGTCTGGCATGTTCTTGCACTCCATTTTGAAGATGGACATCATCTGTGCCTTCTCTACTCATCTGGCATCTCCCCTATAACATAGGAAGACTGGAAATTTATGGCAAGTTATTCTGCTCACTCCCCTGCCTCACCTCCAGACATGGTAAAGCATAGCCAACTTTTCCAGTCACTCTTTACTGGTTTCCACCCTATTCTACTGTGATGTTGGCAACATCTTCTAGTTTTGGAAAGACCAAATCAAAATACTTATTTAGTCTTTCAGCTATTCATGTTGCTTCTATGAATAGATCACTTTCTTTATCCCTCATTTGCCCCACGCATCTACCCACCACCAATTTCTTAGTTAAATGCCTGCAGAAGGCTTTCAATTCCCTTTTATTGCAACAGTTTACTTTCTCTTTTCCTTTTAACTTTCCTCTCAGCTTATTTTAGTTAGACTGGTTCCCACTGGAGTTGTTCACTTGACATCCAGCCTCCCTTTTCCCTTCACTCCTTCATTACATTTGCCTTCCAAAGAGCTCTGGCTCGAGTTTGCCTTTGATTTGATTAGCAAACCCAAGGATGGCAGGCAGAAATATGCTTGGCGTGGTGCTTCTTCCCCTCGTCAACCGAGGTTAATGATGTCCATCTTCCACTTCGTTTTTCCCTTTCTCTGTAGCAAGGAATCAAAGCATACTGTTCCACAATTAGATTCAGCCAAGACTAGGAAATTGCCATTTTGTATTCATCAGTTTGAATGAAAGATCATCAAACTGAAATGCTAACTGTTTTTCTCTCTGCACAGGAAAAGTTCTACTGAGTGTTTCCAGCACTTTTTTTTGTTTCAGATTTCAAGCATCTGCAGTATTTTATCTTTGTGGTATGTAACCTCATGGTATAAAAATACATACTGGTTTGATGATCAGCTAGCAGAATTAGACCTTATTATGGCAGGTAATACTAGCTCACTGATTATAGATGTTAACAATGAGCAAGATTTATTCAGGAGGAACCATAAAATACAAAAATGAATTGGTTAAGACTTAGCATGAAATAAACATTTATGATCCAAATGTTATGATAATGGACACTCATTAGTGCTTTATTTCAGTAGAATGTAAATCCATTCCAATCATAATTTTTGAAATATGGAATATTTGTGGCACTATTAAGTACACAATTATCATCTCTGCTTTTTGAACTTCATGACACATTCTGTCACTTGAGAATAGCTTCAGCCATGTTGGGGTATCCTCAATTATATTTATAACAACTCAAACAATCAGAATACTGTGGTTTCCTTAGACAAGATGAAAATAGGGAGCTCAGTAATTGAGAGCAAGGCCAGCCGGCAAGCTTCAGCAACAACAACCTTGATTTATTTAGTGTCTCTGATATGGCAATATGCCTCAAGAATATCACAGGAATATCAAACATTGGTACATACTGGGGCAAATTACTAAAGGCTTAGCCAAAGAGCCAAAAAATATATAGAAGGGAAGAGGTGGAGAAGCAGAGTGTTTTAGACTGGGAATTCCCAAGCTTAGGGGTCTGGCAGTTCCCGACACAGCCACCAATGACAGCAAAATCAAGTGACGCCTTCAGTTAAATTGCCTGACAATTTACTTCATTGTCACTCCAGATATTTCAAACAATTATTTTTTTAACATAATGTATAGAGTCTTAAACAAATTCAATTATGTCACTGCACTTTTCCTGATACAGTTGTCAGCATAACATTACAGTACTCTCTCACGCTCTCTTTCATGGCAGGGGTCCAGAAGGCTGTTATATGCTTAGTCTCTGTTCTTATTTGGCTGTCAATCTTTAATCCATGCCAATGTTTTACCCCCTTCAACATGAACTTTTATTTCCCCTCCAACAACCATTGATATGGAACCTTATTAAATGCCTTCTATAAATCCAGGCATAGTTCCTCTTAATCCAAACACGTTACTTCTTCAAAGAACTCCAATAAATTGGAGGGTGTTTTTTGAAGTTTCAGTACACTTGACTTTTCCTAATTACTTTGTATTTTACAAAATATCCTGGTGTAACTTTAAATGTTTTTCCTTTGTCAGATGATAAGTTAACAGGCCATAGTTTCTTACACAGAATAGCACCGCACAGCACAGGAACAGGATCTTTGGCCCACTGATGTCTGTGTGACCAGGATGCCAAGTTAAATTAATCCCACCTGCCTGCACATGATCCATATTCCTCCATTCCCTGCCTGTTCACGTGCCTGCCTGATTACCTCTTAAACGTCACCATCTTATCTGTATCCACTTCCTCCCCAGACAGTGTATTCCAGGCACTGACCACTGTATACAAAAAAACTTACCTCACACATCTCCTTTAAACTTTTCCCCCTTACATCTTCCTTGCTTTCTGTCTCCCTCCCTTTTTGAATAGAGTTACAGTTATTCTTTTCCTATCCATTGGAATCTTCCTCAATTCTTGGGAATTTTGGAAAGTTAAAACTATCTCACTAGGCCCTTCTTTTAAGGCCCTGAATGAATTTTATTAGGATCCAATGATTTGTCAGCCCACACCTCCAAGGATTTGCTTAAACAGTCCTGGTGATTGGAATCCTCCACCTCACCCCTTATACTTCACAGCTTCTCCTAGCTGATGGAGTCAAAGGCTTAGTGAGTTTGAAAACAAAAAGGTCATTTTCAATGCTTGGTGTTGTTCTCTGCATTTCCCTTGCAGTTGTCATGTGGTAAATATCTTCTCCATTGTCCTCTTGGACAGAATCCTCACTGTGATTTGGAAAGTAGCTCTTTGATCACTGGGAAGAACATGCTCACAATTATGGCATCTCCAAGGTCCCCTGATAACTCCTTCATTTCCCAGGTTAGAATAATAAGATTGTGGATTTGTGACAGAAGCACCTTACTGACAGGAGAACTTCAGAAGGGATATCATCCGCTCTCCAAGCTTCTGTTATTTTTGATCTGGCATATGACTGTGATTGCCATTAACCATGGTTAGGAAACAAGTCTAGAGCCATTTGTTTAATGACAACAGTTGGAGCTCACATTATTGTGAATAAAATATTCATCACTTTTGCACATTGTATCTTTTAAGTCAGTGAACGTTAAGGTTGAACTCATGCAAGTGCTGCAGATTCAGCTGAGTCAAATATACTTTAGCTATTGCAAATATCTTTACAATGTACTATCAAATTACTTATATAGAGGGACCAGACTAACATTCAATCATATCATAGATCTGAAGATCGTGTTGGGGTATAGTGATGGGGCTACAATATGAATTTGAGGGTCATGACTGTTGATCATTAAGGGCATAATTACGTGAGGGCTTAATTTTGCCAAGCTTGTTACATTTCCATTTTTAATATCCATGGGGTCTTCATGGAGTAAACAAAAACCCATCGGATTAGATAACATATGAAAACTTGGAAGTTTCTTTTAATGAACAATTGAACTTTTAACTTGACCCAAATAAACACAGCTGTAGATTGAAGCTCCAGCATGTTCTCAGTTTTGTGTGAAGGATATTGTGGCATTTTCTTTACAGCAATAAGCACATGAAGGGAGATTTATTTATAGATGTATCATGGAATTGCTCACAGGCAGTTTCAGATGTTAAGTCCAGTCGAAATTCAACCTCTGTTGGAGACCAATTCTTCCATTGCTAGAGTTTAACAACAATGTAGCTTAGAACAGTAAAAAGATATTAAAAGCAATAATTTTCACAAATTACTTTCAGAACATTTATTTTATAAACTTTGTCCTCAATACAAATGTTGCACTTCTATTGTTTTGTGACTTTGGTTAAACCCCAAAAGACTTAATCAAGAAGAAACTTCACAGTAAAGTCACAGTTACACTACAGGTAAATGACAGCTTGTGTCCTCCTTAAACGTCACTGCCTCTTTAAGTCTTTCAGATACATCTTAAAACCTATCTTTATGATCAAACATTTGAGCTACAACATCTGTGACTGACTTGAATTTTATTTTATAATGGGCCTGTGAAGCACCTCAGAATACTTTAAAACATTCAAGGTACGATGTAAATGCAAGCTGTTGTTATTTTCTGCAGTGTATTTATCAGATGGAGCAAAACTATTCTGGAACAAAAAGGTAATCTTTTCATCATTGATGTTTCCTTTCCATCCACCATGCCTTGCCTTTGGGTGCTCTCTGAATTCTGAAGTTCCACAAGGAAAGGATGAACATTATATCTTAATGATGAATTACTCCATTATACATGGATGATTTTTGTGCAAGCTGGAACTTCATTTTCCTGTTGGAAATCTATATTTAAAAAATTATATTTAAATCTGATAGAGAAAAATGGATCTGATCAAAAGGAAAATGACTAAAAATATTTTCAGTATACCATTAAATGAAAGCCATAACAAAAAAAAGGTCCAAATTCACTTTGCAGTCAATGAAGTATTTTCTGAAGGGAAAAAAAAAATCACTGTCAGAGTGTAGAAAAGGCAGCAGTAAACTTACATAGAGCAAGCCTTCAGAAATTGCACTGTGACGTTCACCAGAAAGTGAAGAAATATGCATCTTTGAATGCTAGCATAAATACATGCAAGAATATTATGTTATCTGCCATCATTCAAATTCCACTGACTTCAGAGAATATTTTCCACTCACATGTCCTTCTGGTCAGGTAAGGAGCCAGTGTCTTAATTTAAGATTTTATTCAAAGGATGGGATTACTTGTAATGCAGACTGCCTCTATATTGAATTGTAGTGTTACAGCAGAATATCTGCTCAAATCTTGAGATGTTGCTAGCATCCAAACTCCTTTTGCATAATTTTACTTTGTAGCAAAATAGAAAAGTAACTACTTTCAACTCATCATTTTCTTTCCAGAAAATAAAACATCAGGGTACAACATCTTTCCACCTAACACAAAAAATGAAGGAATAAAAGATTACCGAGCATTTTGTTTTGTGAAGGCTTTGCATTTCAGAATAAACTAATTTAAAGTCAATTAACGTATAACTTGTATGCAGACTTATAAGCGTCCCATTTAGGTGACAAAGGCACAAGTGTTATGAAATTAATTGATGAGGTGACAGATTCAGTTCTGTCACCTAATCGATTCCTTCCATAACACCCCAATTGTAATGTTATACTTAGGCTGAAAAATAACATTAGGAAAGTAATCAAATTAGAGAAAATGCAGAAATGGTGAAAAACAGAATATGAATAATATGAAGATGACAAAGGATAGACAAGGTAAAACTATTTAGCCAGATCTAAAGCTAGTTCCAATGAACTCAACTCCCCTTTTCAGTACTTTTTTCCTAAAATGAGACCCTTGATTCTAAGTTCCACTCCCTCTCCAAAATGTCTCGACGTTATTACCATTTTGTTAGCTTGCGAATTCATTCCTGAAACTGAATGGGCTACCCTGAAGGTTGCAAAGGATTTGAGGAGAGTTTCAGTCACTGAAAATTCAAGGTCAAGTAGTAAAGGCAGTAGAACCACAAAGGGAGTTATAGACAAACCTCTGAGTACCAAATGGGAGGATACAGATATTCTAGTTATAATCTACTTCCATTTAGGTTGGGAGTCAATGCCAATGTCCTCAGGGAAAGAATCAGAAAAAGCAGGCAATTTTAGTGCAGTCAGCTTGACATCAGTAATAAGTAAATATCTTGGGGGCCATAATATGGTTTAACATTAAAACACATCCATGTTATGGGGCAGGGATGGGGGCTGGTTGGATGGTAACCTTAACCAAATCCATTCCTCTGGAAACCAGAAGGTTAGGTTGACTATCATTTTGTATTCAACCAACTTTTTTCTGTAAATAAAAAGTTCAGTTTTTATTAACAGGAAACCAATTTAGTCCTCCTAATTTCCCACCAGGCAAATTGAGCTGAAATATACCCCATGGTTAATTAAGCAAAATAAGCATAGATTTGAAAAAGTTGTGTTGCACAGAGTTCTTGGCAGGAAAAAGGCCTGCATTCAAGAAAGAAAATAAAGTAGACAGTGTATATAAAATTTGAAAAAAATTTGTTAACTATGGTGTAAAGAGTTGATTGATAACATTAAGCCACAAGATAATTCAGACTGCAACTTCATGGATATGAAATTGGTTACAGGGCAGAAAATAAGAGTGATGAGTTTTTTTTTTGGGTCTGAAGGGATGTGAATGAACAGTGGTGTTCTTCAAGGATTGTTGCTTTGGCCAGCACACTTATCAGTACAAATCTTTTGAACACAAGTAGATGTCACGTAATAGCAAGAACTGAAAATAATAGAATTAGAGTCAGAGCAATACAGTACAGATACAGGCCCCTTGCCCAAACCAGATCATGCCAACCAAGTTATCCACCTAGCTAGTCCCAATTTCATGTGTTTGGCCTATATCCCTCCAGGCTCCTCCCCTCCACGTACCTATCCAAGTGCTTCTTAAATGATACTATTTTAGCTGCCTCAACCACTTCTTCTGCAAACTCATCCCATATGCTCACCACACTGTGAAAAAAGTGGCCCCTCAGGTCCTTTTAAATCTTCCCCTCCCACCCCAAATCTATGCCTCCTAGTTTTGGAATCCCCTACCCTGGGCAAAAGACCATTACCATCCACCTTGTCTATGTCTCTCATAATTTTAAGCACTTCTATGAGGTCAGCCCTCATTCTCCTACATTCCAAGGAATAAAGACCTAGCCTGATCAACCTCTCCCTACAATTTAGGCCCTCTAGTCCTGGCAACATCCTCGTAACTCTTCCCCCACCCCCCACTCGTTCCAGTTTAACTATGTCTTTCCTTTAACAGGGTGACCAAAACTGTACACAGTACTCCAAGTGCAGCCTCACCAATGACTTAGACAACTACAACATAACGTCCCAACTCCTATACGCAATACGCTGACTGATGAAGTCCAGCCTTTTTCACCACTCCATCTACCTGTGACACCAGTTTCAACCAACTATGCACTTGTACTCCTGGGTCCCTCTGTCCCATTACACCCTCTATTGCCCTACCAATCGTAGTACAAATCCTATTCTGGTTTAACTTTCCAAAATGCATCAGCTCACACTTACCTGTATTGAAATCCATTTGCCACTTCTTGGCCCACTTCCCCAACTGATCAAGATACCCATGTAATCTACGATAACCTTCTTCACTATCAACAACACTTCCTAATTTCATAAATAATTTAGTTCATGATAAAAATGTGACAATGTTGGGAAATACAAGATGATACATAGAGAAGAACAAGGAGAGACCTATTATACCAAATGTTAATACAAGGGAAGAAGTAAGACTAAAGTAGTATAGATACACATTTTAAAAAATATATGAACAAGACATGATAAAACTACAATAAAAGGCAAGTATGCTCAGTAATTCAGCCTAAGTAACAGTAAAAATGCTATTTAGCATCAAGGTGTCATGCTCTTCCTCCAAAATGTATTCCAGTGGTAATTTTCAAAAGGGAATTAAAACAGAAAATAATGCTGTGCCATATAGGAAGAGTAGAGTTCCAGGACAAATTGGCTCTTTTCAGGGCACCCACACTGACATGATGTGCTGAACATAATTTGGTGCACAATTCAATGATAAAGGCAGCATTGTTCACATGAGTCTGAATGACACCATGGGCATGAGTGATAGATACCTTGCATTCTGGGGGAAAAAAAAGCATTTCTACAACATTGTGTCATCTTCTCATTTTGCAGCTATAGTGAAGACAATGAATTCTTAGGGTCAGCTGGATAAGGAAACCAAGATTTGATTTGAGGACAGGATACTGGCTACAGATACTGTATCCTCAGAGCCAAGCTACATTTAAAAATTGAAGGCCTTACTGATTTTGACAACCATCAGTATTGTTCTGCTGATGTTATATGGCGATAGTCAATTAGGCACTGATGTGTCACAGTCTGCACTTTTGGCATCTCCCTACTGTCATTATAGGGTATCTGGAGTCGACTGTTAGGACAGACCCACTGTGTAAGAGCATCAAGACCTGACAGTGCAAAATGAATGCTACCTGATGTTACAGTTAACGTTTATCTACCCCGTATGAACAGTATACAAGACAACTTTTTCCACTGTACATCAGTACATGTGACAATAATAAACCAATTTTAATTCTTGTTCATTTTCCTCCACAAAGTCCAGTGTGAGGAGCAGAAATCCAAGACAATTAAATAATCAAGAAATGGAAGATCTTTTCTGTACCAACTTGCTTTCAAATAAAAAAAACCCACCCGCAAATGTCTTTGATCTGGGTAAGATGAACACATCGGCAGAAATTCATTCCTTTAGCAAGAAAGGTAAGAGTCACTGTTAACTTTAAAATCTGGCTGATTAGTTGTTCAGTTACTCAACTCAAGCACAGTTGGTCACCCTAATTACTTCATACTCTTCAGCAGTTATGTTTGCATTCAGACACAAGTTACAGGAAATTGCTGCATCCCACTCTGGACAGTCAACCCCAATCAAACTGTACAACATTTTGTGCCAAGATCAAAAACTAGACTAATTCTGCAGTCAGAAATCACAGTACATGGAGAGGTTGGGGTAGAATTTCATTCCTGGTATGCACTAAATAGTTATTACAGTGTCAGCCATCCTCAATATTGTACTCTCCTCCCCTGAATTCACCAAGAAATGAAACCACAACATCTTTGATCCTAATGGAGTCAAATACCACATGGCTAGGTAATACCATAACAGTTTAGAACTCATGGCCAAAGGTGGATTTCCACCAGTTATACACTGGGTGAAGCTATTACTTACTTGGCTGCTTAATGTGCATCAAATCATGGAGCATCAGACCAATTTGATCATAACATTATATTAACTATAATGGCTAGTTTAGTCGTTCAAGTTGAAGATTCAGCCAGCTTTTTCCTCCGTAGACGAAAAAGTTGTTTGAAGCCCTTCTTAGTATTATAATAGATGTCACCTTATTTTAGACAATATGTTCAGGTTAGCAATAGATTAAAAGAAATGTGTGTTGAGATGAAGACAAGCAGAAATACGAATGGAGTATTGTAACAGGGAAGTCAATTGAAACAGTTGTTTAAATGATATTTATTTCCTAGTTTGGTTTAGTGTTGATAAGCTGTGCATTGTTCATTCGCAGCTCTGCTTTATTCGTGCACAGGCTTGAAATATGTTTAATCCTGTTGCCAGTGAATGTCTAATCTCTCAGTATTTGAAGAGGACTATATTCCTGCAAGACAAACTTGATTACTATATCAAAAAAAACTAACAGATATTTAGCTAGGTTGCTAGGTAATCCAGAACATTATGATGGGGTTCCACAAATATTGACAACCCAAGTAATCAAGATAGGAAATGTGACTGGGAGTGGTGCTCATCATTGTAGAACATCAGCAGATTATGCAGGTATTAAGCAATATCATTTACTTTTCTCTCAGAGGAGAATAGAATGTGGACATAATTACAACATCATCAAGCATGAATAAAAATTAACACACAATTAGATCACCTAGTTCTGTGAACACAGTGTTTAAGATTTTCAACTGAATAGATACTAAAGAATTGAACCATATGGCCATAATCAAATTGTAAACTGGATCTTATTAGCTCTGTACCTCCCACCTAATCACTGAACTCACAATTTAAGTGGAATTCAATGTACAATATAGGGAGTGGAAATGATTGATATTCTTGAAGATTATTAAACATTCTTCACTCCCACATGCACAGCCAATCCCATGAGCATTCTGGCAGTCGTGCCCACATAACATCCTACTCTGGAATGTCGGATCACACTCTCTGATGTTTTCTCTCTGTTGCCAACTCCTCTTCATGATCTTTCGGTTCACCTGTTCAGCTTCCAACATCATGTTTTTCTGGGGTTAGCAGATTCATCAATCTTGGAAGTAGGATTGCTTCATGCGTACGGTATAAACTGCAATTAAGGAACAGGGAAAGAACTTGAATTTATGAATCATCATTGACAACCACACGGTGTCTTAAAAGTGTGTCACGGTCAAGTGTAATTGAAGCTTTGTAAGACATACAATAATAACCAATATTTTAATTAGAAATCTGAAACACTCCCACTGGGTAAGATTCAGATTGGATGCTCATTTTATTCCCCATTTTTCATGGAGACAAAAATAAGATGAAATACAAATCAGATGTCTGCACAAGTCATATTGAAAAGAGTGGATTAAAACTGGGGATTAATAATTACTTTAAATAATGAGCAAATTTTGAAACAAAAAATCCCTTGTAAGGATTCACATTGATTCAAATAGATAGGAAGACCTTAAGGTTACTCGTGAAGTCCAAATTTCATGTCTTGTGGTGAAAGTCCTACCTATAGGTGGTCCAAAGAATTGACAGGGTGCTGCCCATAAGTACAACGAAGAATTAGTACAAACAATCTTTTCTCCATATTATAGTATATGGGTATTTTTGCCACAGATGGCATTTATTGTTCATCCTTAATTGCTCAAGGTGTATTTTTAATACTTGTTCATTTTTGGTATCTGGACATTACCGATATAAACAGCATTTATTGTCCACCCCTAATTGCTTTTTGGTAAGTGCTGGTACCTTCTTGTGAAGAGACTAACATAGCTGTTGGGGAGGAGTTCCAAGATTTAGACCTAGTGATGAAGGAGGACCAGCAATATATTTCTAAGTCAGGAGGGTATTCAACTTGAAAAGGAATCTGCAGTTGGTGTCTTCTGAGGATAGGTTGAGTGAGCTAGGGCTTTTCTCTTTGGAGAGGAGGAGGATGAGAGCTGACTTGATAGAGGTGTACAAGATAAGAGGCATAGGCAGAGTGGACAGTCAGACTTTCTCCCAGGGCAAAAATGGCTAACACAAGGGGGCATAATTTTAAGGTGATTGGAGGAAGGTATGGGGGGGTGTTGGGGGGGGGGGGGAAATGTCAGAGGCAAGTTTTTTAAAAAATTATAAACAGAGTGGTGGATACGTGGAACACACTGCTGGCAGAGGTGGTGGAGGCAGATACATTAGGGACATTTAAGAGACTCTTAGATAGCCACATGAATGATAGAAAAATGGAGGGCTATGTGGGAGGGAAGGGTTAGATAGATCTTAGAGCAGGATAAAACGTCAGCACAACATCGTGGGCTGAAGGGCCTGTACGGTGCTGTAATGTTCTTTGTTCTATATTCATGAACCTGTTGCCTTCAACTTTCTTGGTGATAGAGGTTGTGCATTTGGAAGATATTGTAAGAAAATTTAAAGTAAATGCAGTGCATCTGGTAGGCAGTACATATTAGTCAGAAACAATGGAAATGAATGTTTAGGTCATTGGTGGGATAACAGTCAAGTGGGCTGCTTCATCCCAGATGATAGAGCCTATTGTGTGTTGGAGCCACACCCATCCAGACAGGCGAAATATATTTCAATCACACCCCTGGTATATCCTGTGGATGGTGAAAAGGCTTTGTGTATCATGTTACAGTAACCAAGTGTACCCTCTACAAGTTGTACTGCTCCTGTAGCTACAGTATTTAAGTTTCTGGTCAATGGTGATCCTTGGAATGCTGATGTTGAGGGACTTAATGGTAATGCCCTTGAATGTGTAGGGAGGGTGGTTAAACTTTTATTGGAGATGGATATTGCCTGGTGCTTAAGTGGCAAGTAACATTCACACCATAAATCAGCTTATGTCTGAATGTCATCCATGTCTTGCTGCATGTAGCCTTGACTGCTAAAGAATTGCAAATTGCATTGGAGATTTTACATTTATCAGGAAATATCAATCATGCTGAACTTATTATGGAAGAAAGGTCATTAGTGAGTCATCTTAGGCCTGGAACACTGATCAAGAAATTCCTGGAGTACTGTCCTGGGACCAGAATGATCATCCTCAACATCAACAACCATCTTCCTTTGGGCAAGGCATGTTTATCCCTTGATGCCCATTAACTTCAGTATTACCAGAGTTTCTAAATGCTACCTTCAGTGAAAGACTGTTTTGATGTCAAGGGCAATCACTCTCACCTTGAATTCAGCTCCTGAGTCCATATTTTGTACCAAGGCTTTGATGATACCTTGAGCCAGGGGGTTTTAATGAGTTCACAACTGTCTAGGTTATGAGTAAGTGTTGCATTATAGCACTGCTGACAACACCATCAATTTGCTGATGAATGATAGTCGACTACTTAGTCAGTAATTAGGTAGATTGGCTTTGTCTTGCTTGTTGAGAGGAGGGGTTTCCACATTGTCACATAGATCCTGATTTAATTGTACTTTAACAGCTGGGCTAGAGATGTGGCTAGTTCTGGAACACAAGTATTCAATGCTCAGTTGTGTCTTGATATTACATGAAGTAAACTGAATTGGCTGAAGACCTGCTTCTGCAACCACAGGAATGCCAGGAAGTCCAGATGGATCACCTACTCAAAATGTTTGGATGAATGCAATTGTGAATGCTTCTGCTCATCCTTAGCATGTACTGTGTCATGGGTTTGCAGATTTGGGAGGTGTACATTTCTGCTGCTGATAATTCACAGTGCCTCATGGATGCCCAGATTTGAGATGCCAGATTTGTTCTAAGTCAATAGCATTTAGCACAATGGTGTCACACCACATGGAGGGTATCCTCAGGGTGAAAATGGGAATTGTCTCCACCAGGACTATGTGATGGTCACTTCTACTAATGCTGTTATGTAGAAATGCTTCTACCATAGATAGAGGAAGAAGTCAACTAGGTTTATCCCTCAAATAGGGTCTGTAGCAGGTAGTGAGTGAAACAATATGTCAACTTGGTCATTCTGGACTTGACCAGCTTGGTGTTAGTGCTACCATGGATAGTAAAGTCCCACAACCATTGTACTCAAATGTTTGCACCTTCAGAGTTAATGTCATTGAATTCAGTAGAATGAATGCAGGTAGTGTTAATGTGCTAGCATTTCTATCATCAGCCCTTAAATACTGCTGATAGGGAATTAATTTCATTTCAAGCAACATTTCCTTTCTATGATCTTTTCATATTGTTCTTTCACCTTGCCCTTCTTGACAAGCAACATCCTGCTACAAAAATAATGGCCACAAATTTCCACTGCAGCCCTGCCTGCTGGGTCTCCCATTTAGTCAGAAGGATCGACAGGCAGCCTCTTTCTGACCGAAGTCCTCTCCAAATACATTTTCCTACATTCATTCATCATCTTTTTGCCCATTCACTTAAACTACCTATATTTCTTTGTAGACATTTTTCCTCCTTGTCATAACTTACTTCCCTCCCCCCCACCTTCTCCCCCCCCCCCACCTCCCACCTTACAGCAAATACTTATACAACCTACCCAGTTACCTCATCTAAGACATTAATACAGAGGAGACCCTACCACCAGCCCCAAAGACATCCTACTGACTGTGTAAATGACCCATACTTGCCTAACTATGTTTTTGTACATGTACCCACTCCTCTATTCATGATAATATCTTACCCTCAACTCCCACAATCTTTCTATGTAGTGCCTTATCACATGCTTTTTTGAAATTGAAGCATACTAAATCAATTGTCTTCCTTTTATATCCAGTATAGGTTATATCCTCAAAAGATTCTGTTCAATTTGTTAAACAACATTTCCCTTTCATGAAACTAGATCACTTCTGCCCAATCATTTTATGCTTTTGTAAGGGCTTTGTTATCACTGTCTTAATCATCAGAATTCATTATTGTAAGCAAACTGTCCTATGATTCACTTTTCATCTCCCCTTCTTCAATAGCTGTGCTTCATTTGATTTTCCAATTCATTGGGCCTTTCCCAATTCTAACTTCTCATCAGTTGGTTTAAGGCTGACTAGCTAGAGTTTCTTATTTGTTTTTATGTTCTTATAGGAAATAGAACTCAAAAGATAAATAAGTGCAGATGCTGGAAATACAAAATAAAAATAGAAAATGCTAGAAACACTCAACAGGTCAGGCAGCATTTATGGAAAGAGCAGTTAATATTTGAGGTGTAAAGTTAACCATTTCTCCTTCCATAGATGCTGCCTGACCGGCAGCATTCTCTATTTAACATTTCAGTCTTAATTCTTCTGTTTACAATAATTTAGCATTAGACCCATTATTGAAAATGTACACATGCCCTTTGTGCTAACGTACAAGGCCTCAAGGAATAAAATTGTGCTGTTATCAAATGATTAAGGGCCTTTGGATCTCAGGAAGACAAAGTCAATGAATCCAATTTTATTTGCGGCTGTGATACAAGTAATATTTTCCATGAACAATTATTGTTGCTTCTAGGCCATCAGTTTATTCATTCTGCAGGGGTCTTTGTTGGAGGTGAAGAATGCATTGTGTACTTTTTTTTAAAAAAACAGTGGGCTCCCAGAAACACACAGGCTTAATCTTGATGCCTGCACATGAATATCTTATCCTTTACACGTCTTGTTGACCTAATGTGGCATAGAAATTTGTCTTCATTCTTATTGAGGAGGCTGCATGTTAAACTTAGCTCCCAAACTTTCCCAGTTTCATTGACTTCAAGTACAACTGCTTCACGTGCATATTCAGTGCAAGCAATACAAGTCAAATTTCCAGACTGAGTCATCTTAAACCTGCAAATGTCACTTCCTTTTCATTACAAGTGGAGGTGAGTGAGGCATCAGCTAATCAGTAATCCTTGATACAACAAGGAAGGTGGTTGTGACAGGAGTCTAGGCTGAGTAAACTCAATGACAACAATCTGCACCATTTGTTAGGGTATAACTGTATCTGATCAATAGTCATTTGCAGGAGGTACCACTGAACCATGGGAAACAACAAACTACAGCCTGAGTTATTAAGAGGAAAAAGAAACAAGGTTTAAATGTGTAGAATAAAATGAGAATTGGTGAGCATAAACAAGGTAGGTAGACATAAGCATTTGAATAATTCTGTTCAAAACAGTAATACCCCATCAGGCCATTTCTAAATTACAGATGCTGTGGCTTCCTCAACAACCAAAGCCATCATATCACTTCCCACACTAATGCCTACGGGAAAATTCTTGGCTTTATTGATCTATTAGCTCTCACTATGACTGTCTTATTTTAGACAGATTTGCTGCTGCCCAAAACACTTTGAAGGTTGCAGTATTGAATTCCAGAACCAGAAATTGGATTGGAAGGAATCAAAAAGGTGTATCATCTTGCAGGATCTCTTTACAAAGGGAACATAACCTTCATTTCTCTGTTCATAGCCCATGTGTGACACACAGTATCTGCATTCCTTGTGGTCAACTGTCCAGATATTCTACGATCCTAGAATTCAGCTTTAACCTTCACATTAGAATGTAACCTTTTCAAAACATCTTGCAATAACTGAAGGGAAATCTGAAGGCCTATTTTACAGTATTTTACTGCATGTCATGCAATATTATCTGTACCAATTGTTGATCTGAGTAGGATAAATAATCGGCAGCAGAAATTTAAAAAATAAACAAGAACAGACAGACCTGGGGTCTTTGGAAGTGACAAGACAGATTAACAGTCATTGAAGGACAAGGAATGCTGTGCTTTATTAACAGAGAAAAAGAAACAAATCATGTTAAACCTCTATAAAACACTGGTTCAACTCCATTTGAGTATTTTATCCAATTCTGGGCGACATACTTTAGGAGGGAAGTGGACACATTGGAGAGGGACTGTACAGATGATGAAAAGGATTCCAAGACTGAAGAATTGTGGTTACATGAGCAGAATGGAGCTGTTATTGTTTACATTAAAATTAGAAAAGGTTTAAAACAAAATCAGAGAGCAAGTTAAAGTCATGAATAGATTGAATGAGACAAAAGAGAAACTGCTTCCAATAGCTGAAGAGTTGATAATCAGAGGTCACAGATGAATGATGCAAAAGGATCTGGGGTAATCTGAAGGGGAAAAACATTTACACAATAATGGACCAGGATTTGGAATGTTCTGAACGACAAAGGTGAATAACGCAATACAGACAACCCCTATGTTATGGCCAGTCAGCTAACAGAAATTTGCCTTACAGAATTTATCAATCATTTCCCAAAAATTTAAGGTACAGTATAAAATTCACTCACACAGAATGTGTGTGGAAACAAAATGCAAATCAAGAATCTCTCTTCAACTCACATTCCTTGACACATGCACAGATGAGGTTTCACATCACGGAAAATCACGAAACACTCTAAGGCACCCTCCCTTCATAATGCAAGGGTTGTCTGTAGTTGCCTTAAAAAATAATTTAATAATTAAGGAAATATTACAGTGATGAGGGAACAGTAGGAGTCCGGGATTATCTGGATTACTCAGAAGAGGCTATGTAGACATGATGGACCAAATGGCCTTCTGTGTTACATCATTTCCAGACAGTATGATCTTATGATTTGATGTGGGGTTATTGAAGAATTGAGAACAAATATTTCTATGCCCTCCAATTACTGGTTACAAGCAAACAAAATATTCATGTAAAACAAATGCATAACTATGAACATGACTGTCAAGATGTCTATGAATCTAAAGCCAGTAATGGAAAAGCAGAACTCCATAAAAAAATAATCGGTATCTGGAAATTAATGGTAATAAACAAATATTGACTTCAAATAAAGCAAATGCTTTGTCATTAAACTAATGTGAAACCATTTTCAAAAGGGTGATTAAGAAAAACATCATTCAGCTCACACTCAGTAAATAGCTCATTATTGGCAATGTTAGAGATGAGCAAATGGAATAATAATAGGAAAGTAGTGAAATATACACCTGCTTGAAGGAAAGACACAAAATGTAATTAAAATGGTAGGATAGTCTTTAATGGTGTTCATTCATTCTATCCAATATCATTTTCAAATGTGAGTATAGCTTGTACCCAATGTAATGTCACTTTAAATAGTGGTGTGCACAGCCATGAGCATGGGTTTAATTGTCAAATCAATCTTTAACAAAGAGCCCAGTATACCTTTCTCTCTTCATATCAAGAAATGTGATAATACAAAACATTGTCCAAGTTCTAACATTGAAAAGAAAATCCATTCCCAGTTCCTGGGAAAATGAAAAACACAACCAGCAAATAAAAGTCAATTAGAAAATAGACTGAAGACAGTGTTAAAATAATACTTCAGCCAGTAAAGTACAAGAGGGATTACATTTCCTGGAGCTTTCCTTTTCCTAGATACTGCCTGTCCTGCTGAGTATTTCTGGTATTTAAGTTTTTATTTCAAATTTCAAGCATTCACAGAATGATATTTTTGTATTTTGAAGAAATTGCCAAATTTAGTTTTTAAATTTTCAATTCATCCCAGTGGGAAGGAGGGTTCCAGATCTCCACTACCTATTTTCTTAAACCACATCTTAGCAGCCAAGTTTGACTTTTATGCAGTGACTACCATTCACAAAATTAACTACAGTTTCTCACTAAGGCACCTCCCAAACCCAGAACCCTACCAACAAGACAGTAAAGAGCAGCCCGGACACGGAAACAATATGTCTTGTGGAACTATATCACTGTTCAGTCATTATTTTGCGGTCTAGCTCCTGGAACTCCCTAATAACTAGTGTTATGAGAGTCCCTTCACAAAAGCAGTGGTTCAGACATGTGACGCATCATCTTCTCAAGGGCAGTTAGAGATAGGGTTTGCCAGCAACATCTGCATCCTACAAAATAATTAATGATATTCATTCTCTTCTGGATTATTCACACCAGAGGAGAGTATATCATCTTCTTTATTCCACACTTTCAGACACCTCCAACAATGGAGACTATTCCTAGCAGTGGAGTATTTCCATACACTCACCTTACTGTCAGATCTGGTTATTTTCAAATCTGCAGGTTCTTTCAGGAGTCCAGGAATGAGTTGAAAACAAGTTGGTGCTTCACAAAGTTTTATTGGAAAAGTTTAAAACAAAGTAACAATCACAGAGCACATGGCACTAGCTTTACTACTAGGAGATGATCCGAGACTAAGGACCTAAAAGTGAGCTAGGGCCCGGGGCAGGGGGGTGGGTGGTGGATGGGGGGTGGAGGGGGTTAGGGGGAAGAGGAAGAGAGCAAGAGGGAGATAGAGGCAAGTTAAGCAAGAGAGAGGGAGGCGAGAGAGAGATAAGAGAATGATTAACAAAAAATGACACCTTTTATACTTGAGATAAGAGGTACTCCTTAGCTAACAATAGTCCAATCAGAAAACCTATTAGATACCTGTGGCAAGAACCAAGCAATGAGAAAACACATTCACCTGATGGACAAACCAATAGGCTAGGAAGCAGCCATTCTTTGTGCAGCCACTTGAGGTGTATTAAACAGGGTACATGTTAAAAAACTACTTATTCTAGTTGGATCCAACATTACCCAGGATTTCAACTTAACTGATAGATGACCAGCAATAGCAGCTGCTCACTGTTACTTTACTGTCTCCTTGCACCTTAACAGCATCACCTTGATTTGTTTAATTTTGTATAGTTAAAGACTTTAGGTAGATACAATTGAACAATGTTACACTTGGATCAAGCATATTTGATTACCATGTTACTCATTGATCTTCAGTTGAAAGTGTCGTGGATTACCGAGATTCGATAATAATCAGGAGACGCAGAAGATTCTTCAAGAAGTTAAACCTTTATTTGTAAACAAAGGCTGTGACGGTCAGAGAGCTGGTCACTGATCGCCCCTGAACAAAGGCTCTTTTTATGGCCCCTTCCTAGTCCAGATAGCATAATCAATCAAGTCAGTTTCAACTATCTAATTACAGACCCCTCATTCCACTGCATTCTGCCACAATTGTTTTTACAAGTGCCTCTCTAATCTAATCACAATGTGCTCTAGTCATTTCTGCAGTACAGACATCGGTACCAGGCACAGGGTCACGCTTAGGTCACCATACTCAGTAACCCGCGAGTTACCTTACTCTTCCCACGTGCAGGCTCTCTCTTTCCTTTGGTGAAGGAGGAGAAGGAACCAATGCCATCTTAGGCACAGAACAGATTATGAGTAAACATGTCTGTGCAGCCTGTTTTCTACACATTCTATATCTACATTTCTATTTTCTATATATTCTATAGAAGACACAGAAGTCAAGGAAAACTTTCACTATCATGCACAGAGCAAACTTGTACTTAATCACAATTCTTGAACACTCATCTTCTAATCAATAATTTGATAGTACTTGTATCTGATCTTAAGTCACCAAGTTGTACAAAATCTCATGTTTTCCCAGTCATTAAAAAAATAATGCCTCATTATCCAAACAGCTTAGAAATATACCCATCACAAAACAAAATGGTTCTATAATCAAGCCAAGAAAAGCAGAGTGAAGTAAAACAATAACAACAAGCAAATGAAACAAGGAAAATAAAGATTTTTAGGAAAGGAAGTACCACGTTTTAGTTAGAATGGCTTTTCTGTATTTTTAAACAAACTGGAACACTCTAGTTTTCAGACAAGAACAAGATGCCAAGAAATGCTGACAATGCTTTCCTTTGCTTTGGTTGTGGGATTGGCTCCCACTTCAGAAACTTGAGTATGAGAAGTCTAGGTTAATGTTCTGGTGCAGTAACAAGGGAGAGCCAGCTTTGTCCTGACCAGTATTTATCTCTCAATCAACATCATTAAGTCAGGTTATCTGGTTTCCATCACATCATGGTATGTGGGAACTTACTACATACAAAAGGTGCTGCTCTATCTCTCACATTACAACAGTTAAAAAAAGTACTTCATTCACAGTATATCACATAATATCCTTACAGATGTTGTATAAAGAGGTACTGGACTCTCTTTTTCTAAAAAAAATATGCAACCAATTGCAGCATTATTTTGACACAAGCTATTCTGGGCAAAATATTGCAGTAAATTCATAAACACACTCACCTAGAATTTCCTCACTGTCTGTTGAAGCTCCATCAAGCGCTACACTGTTTTAATTGCAGGCCTATGCCTGGGAGCTTTAGTACTGCCCCAGGAATTTTCTTCTGGTGCTGCGCTGTACTAATTCAGAACAAGAACAAGCAAAAGAATTTAGGCAAGCCTGGAACCATGAAAGTGGCTGAGGAGGGATTCATTTGGGAGAGAGACTCACGGAGGTAAAGCCAGATGAGAAAGGAGAGGTCAGCGTTAAACCATTAGCTGCCTGAAATTGATGGTCAGAGGTGGGTGGAAAAAATGTTGGTGAATTCAAGGATGCTGCAATCAGTAGGTGGGTAAGGGGAATTTAATGATCGTTACATAATGCTTATAGGGAAGGGTCTGATGAGGAGATCAGTGCTTCAGGGAGGGCTGTGATTAGTGGGATGGGGCGAGTTGGATAACTGATCGGTTGGATGATTGGCCAATTATTGGGGTAGGGTATTGAACAACGATCCACAGCTTGGGAAATGTTGTTGGTCACTACTGTGATGGAACAGCATCAGGTCTGAAATGAGAGTCAGTAAGTAAATCATTTAAAGAGGACTCACCCGAGTTCAATTCCCAGCACCTGACCACTCAGAGAGATAATCTTTAAATCATGCAGCTACAGGCTAAATAGCGCTTTGCAAATTGGTTAAGTTATGAAATGACTAATGGCAGATGAGCTTTGGATTAGCAGGATCTAATTTTCTCAGCCAATCTGAAAATGAGCAATGCAATAGGAATTACATTGCTGCACTTGTAGCTGACACAGAAAATGGTTCACCCAAACCACGGTGAGACGGTGCCAGTTGAATTTCTGGAGTGATGTGATCCATTCCAGGAAAATGTACAATTTTGTTGCACTCTGGGATATGTTGAGGTCCTGATAAAGGAACCAAATGTCTGGGTGACTTTTTGGTCCAGGTTAACTTTGTGATAATAGAGAATCTTAAGTTAAGAACTCAAACTATTTACTGTTTATATGTATTAAACATTCAGTTTGCACGTGTTAGTGGATGTTTAATTCCTGAGCTGGTCCCTGGAATACTCATTAACACGCAAGGCCCGTCACCAGCATGATACTGATCAGAGCTTATGTAATGAGGAGTCTTCTTTTCAAGTGCATCATCGGTGCAGAGCACAAATAGAAGATCAGGTAAGTCGCAATCTAGTTGGGTGAAAGGACAAGATCTGTAGTATTGTGGATGGAGAAGGGCCTGGAGGTGGAGGTAAGATCAGAATGGGTTTTGATCCTAATAATGAGGGGCAGTAATTGGAGGAGTCAGGGCTAGGACTAGGAAGAAAGGAGTGTAGGGGTGAGGGCCAACTGCTGAAGTTTATGGACAGTGGGATCAGTCAGAATTGGTAGACTGGGATGGACTGGTAGTCCAGGTGATGATTTGATAATCAGGGGCAGGGTTAATGGTCAGCAGATTGGCTGATCAGAGGGGATAATTGCATTGGTAGATTGACGTAAATGGGAAGGAATGGGGTGGTTAGGCAAGGTTCACAAATTGGAGGATTGTTGTGGGCCCACTGAAGATCCAAGACAGACAAAGAAGCCTACCTGAGGCATGCTTCAAGTACTTATCACTGATCTCTTCAGCCACGTTCCCTTTAAGTCACACTGGAGAAGGCCTGATAGAAGTCGTGATGGCCTGTTCTTGCATGAATGGCTACAGACAACACTAACCATGTACGTGTAAATAAACATTGCAGAAGTGGAGCGAGTCTAGCCTCCTCCGTGCATTATCATGCTCTCAGCACAGAGGATTTGGAAAGAAATCTATGGCACCTGTGCAACTTACACTAAGTATCCAATTTTCCTTATTGTTTTATTTGAAATTTTTGTGTGTTTTGCATGATGCTCAGTGATTCATTTTCAAGATGTTTGATGTTGTGTCTAAGAAAACCCAAGAAGAGTAAAAGGAAATTGAAAATGTTTTAAAATCTTAGTTGTGAACATGTAGGAAATCAGGTAGCATCTGTAAAGAGAAAAATACTGTTTCCAGTGCATATCTGTCCTTATAGGAACCATATAGGGCAAATCAAACTTGATGTAAACTTTCGCCTCTCTCACCAAAAAATTTCATCACAACCTGGGCCAATGTCAGTGTAAATATTACAAAGTTCCCATCATACTTATCCAGTTGAATGTTGAGCTGAGGTGAAAAAAAAGGCCACCACGCAGTTTTTCTAGGCCTCTGGAATTTAGTGATGTTACTATAAATTAGAACGGCCATCATGGACAACCCTAAAGCACTCTGGAGCTGAAAATAGCTGTCTTTGTTTGTTGTACTTCAAAATCAGGGGAATAAAGTTGTGACACACAATGGCTGTAGTAACCTTTATCATCTCTGAATTATATAAAATTTAATGTGTTCTGTTTGACTTTTAGCCAATGAAAAGCACACAGTATATTACCAAACATACAAATACAGTTGCCCCCCAACTAGATTAAATTGCTGCATTTTGATGTATGGCTAAATAAAGGATGTTGTTTATTCTGAAGTTTCAATAAAGATGATATAAAAATTTCCTTGTATCTCTTTATTGTGCCAGTTATACACAGATAATAAATTGAGGCAATTCTTTCAGCTACCTTCTTCCAATCAAACTTCACAACAAGGCGGCACTATAATAATGCTCTCCAAAGATGCAATATAATAAGAAGCTGCATTGTGTCCTAACCTCATACATTTTACAGCTATGTTGTTATGTCCAATAAAAAATTGCATTAAAACTTAGTTGGTTCCAAAGACACGTCAGATTCTGTGCTTGAATGGAAACATGGCTTTGTTGAGTTGGAGATTTCTTAGTACGGCAACCATTTTTTGGGATATATAAGGAAAGCAGCCATAACATGTTTAGTGGTAGAAGAGCTTGTGCCCACTCTATAGTACTGCAAATTTAATTGGAAGCATTCATTTTAGGTATCTTGGGCAATTTCCTAGAAGAGTTATTAGGCTCCTTGGATAAGATAATGAGGGGTATAGGATCTATTGAAAGACTCCACTGTTAATGGACCAGGAATAGGCCAGCTGTTATAATTTTTCTGCTCAATGTAGTGCAATGATGCAATGGAATGATTTCTACAGTACCGAGTTGCTGGTTTATTTGGCTATCAAAAATAGCTCCAAGAAAGAAAGTAACTTAAAACACAAAACTTGACATGATACAGGAAGACAATGAGCTCTCCCCTCCACCCCAGCTTTACAATTATCGTATTCGCTCCATCAACCATTACTGTCTCCCTCCCTTCCTATCATTCCAATACCCCACCTCCATACTTGACTTTGGTTTCTACTGATGAGGCAAGAAGCTCAACACGTACTATTTGCAAAGCATAAGCTACTTGTAAAGATTGAGGTAGAGCAGCTGGCAGACAAAGTACTCAAGGGCCCTCCCGAGGCCAATTTCCTGCTGTGTCTTCTGGTTGGAGGTCGAGGTGCATTTGTATCCATGATTACTATCATTAGTTAGTAAATGAGGTCACCTAGTATCTCAGAACCACTAATATATCTTAATTAAACCGTAAACTCAGTTACAACTAGTGTAGCAATGCTACAGAACGATCTTTACAAAATTGTGTTGCTTATTGTTGTTATCTTTCGACTGAGAAGTAAAGGACACAAGACAGGGGAATCATTTTAGTTCTTCCCACACATCTAGTGTGCATGGGTTGTTCAGAACATCAGAACAGAAAGTCTCAAAGTGAGGACAAGTGCTTTAGTGGATGGTAATTATACTACAAGGAGATTACTGAAGCACTGTACATTTGAAGCAAAAAATAATCTTGGTTGAGTGAAAAGGTAATTTGTCTGTTTTGGTCCTACAGAGCCGTGTCTTCTAAAATACATGAGATACCTTTATTAGTCACATGTACATCGAAACACAGTGAAATACATCTTTTTTGCGTAGTGTTCTGGGGGTAGCCCGCAGGTGTCACCACGCTTCCGACACCAACATAGCATCCCCACAATTTCCTAACCTGTTCGTCTTTGGAATGTGGGAGGAAACCAGAGCACCCAGAGGAAACCCACGCAAATACAAGGTGAACGTACAAACTCCTTACAGACAGTGGCCGGACTTGAACCCGGGTTGCTGGCGCTGTAAAGCATTACGCTAACCGCTATACTACCGTGTCTGAGTTAATTATTAATCAGGCATTGTTTTTAGGTTTAAAATTAAACAGCCGAAGAAACTCATTGGGTCAGGCAGCATCTTCTCTATATCTTTCAATCCAGATGAAGGGTGTTGACCTGAAATATCAACAGTCCATTTCCCTCCACAGATACTGCCTGATCTACTGAGTTCCTCCAGCAGCTTGTTTTTTGCTTCAGATTCCAGCTTCTGCAGTTTCTTATCTCCATTGTTCTTGGGTTTACTAAGCAGGCAGTACACATGCATTCTATCACATTGTGAATCACCTGTTGCAACCTGCAGCCTGCAACCTGCAACCTGCTCTATCTTGTGACCTCATTTCTGAGAGGCAATGTAGCCTGTGCTGCTCCTTGTGTTGGTGAAAGTGATTGGTGCAAGATGCTGCAACGGTGCTTGTAGGCTTTTGGTATCGACACAATTTTTTGTGTAATTCTGTTGGAGAGATGAGACAACATAATGTTAAAATGCTGCATGTGTATTAAGAATTACATAATGTATAAAATAATGCTTGGATTTATACAGTGATTTTCACATCTTCAGCCTATCACAAAGCACTATAGACAATGAAGTAATTTATTGAAGTGTAGCCACCAATGTAATGTGGGAAATTCAATAGTCCATTTGTAGTCAACAAGCTCCCACAAACAGCAACGTACTGTTCATCATATTGTGATATTGATAGAGGAGCAATATTGGTCACAAGACTAGGGTTAACAAACCTGCTCTTCTTCAAAATAATGCCAATCTTTTACATCCTGAGCACAGTGCTGGAATGTCAGCCTGCAGTTTTCTGCTCAAATCATTGAACTGAGATTTGAATCTACAAAAAGAAGGGAGCTACTTTCCTTTCTTGAGAATGATTATAACAATCCTGCTCTTCCCTGATGGAGTTGAGACTGTAAATGTGTGCCTGAAGTTCGTCTTCTCCAAGTTTTAAAACTCAGCAGGAATACCATTTCGTCCAGAGACCTTGTAGTAATTGATACATGACGTGTTCAGTCTGAGATGGCTGTGAAACTGGATGAGATAGTATGTTGTGGGATGGAGTCAAGACTACATATCAAGGTTAATGATGTGCAAGTTCTTTCAAGTGCTCCTTCAGGTGGGTGTTCATTTCATCAACCTCCACAAGCTCTCCTCCATTCTTGGTCTTTAATGCTGTGGATCCTGGGGAGTTTATGTTGGAGATGGTACTGAGAGCATGTCAGTGTGTCATGTCGTCCCATCAATTCTCATGAATTGAAACATTGATATTGATTCTCTTTCCACTGATGCTACCATTCATGCTGAATATTTCCAGAATTTTCACTTTTATTTTGATTTTCCAGCATCAGCATGATTTGACTGCAACTGTATTTTAGTTCCTGGTTTGCAGTATGAGAATTCTTTAGTCTGATCCCATGCAGGAGATCCCATACTGGAACTGTCCAAAAGCAAATGACATCAGGAAAGGCAAAATCCATCTGCTAAATCCTGTGAGCAGACATCTTTGAAAATATTACTACATCTGTGGCTCTAATTGGAAAAGATCTACCAGCTTAAATATCTTGTTTGAAGCTACCATCTAGTATTAATATTTGGTCATAACTAATAGGAATTTTTTTGATTTTTCCACAGGGAGCAACTGCAGACCTGGAAGCCTCAGTAAGGTGACTAAGGTGCATATGAATTTGCCTGTGTCATAATACATTCAGTGTACCACAGATACACCACATTAGTACATCATGCTCGTATTTCACTGTAAGTGTTTACTTACATTAAAGTTATTCTGAAATTTAAACATAATGAATGAAATTAAGCAAACTGCTTGCAATAGGCAGACTCCCTGCAGTGTTTTGGGCAGCATGCCATATTTGAGAGTCATTTTACAGATATTATATTCATGATTGGAAAGGTGTTGAGATGATTAGATATCATAATTTGCCAATGCTGTTCTGTTCCAGTCACTAAATAGGATTTGAAAAACCAGCTTTTAGGCACTTCCACAGAACACATTATGAATTAAACTGTGGGATATATCCTATCCCAACATTTCAATTGCACCATGTCACTACTGCTTCGGACCTTTTTGATACTTCCTATCTCAGGAGAAATGTTCCAATTTGACTTTGGAATTTTCTTTCAATTTTAAAACAAGACTTGGATTTCTTCAGTGACATTGCGAAGCATTTTGTGTATCCTGACCCCAATTGAAAGATGTATACAAATGGAACAAACTGAGATAAGCTGTTTATATTTCACTCTGCAGCACATCAGCATGTTGTAGCTGTTCATTTACAAACCAGAAAATGATGTTGAGTTTTATTGGTAAAACAAAATTTGAAGTTTGAGTTGAATCAAATTATTTGTCAAGATGTTATGAATCATACTTTATATGAATAAATTGTTAAATTTGAGCTTATTTGGCAAATAATATTTCCAGTTTAATGAATTAAGTATTTATTTAGCACATAAATGGAGAATGTTTAGTGAGCTTGGTACTAATCACCTCTATACTTTGAATTCATAATTTAATATTTGTTGGGTATATAAAATCTGATGGCACTGTGTTAATGGTTTACAGATAATTCACAAGGAATTGACAAGTTTGACATTCTAGGAAACATTAGTCTGCCTTCCAGTTAGGTACAAAGTGGTTGATCAGTTCTGATTTTCCAATTTCCATAGCTCTTCTCTACATTATTCCTCTTATCTTGAAGTGTGTTTTTACCTAATTTTACATAATGCTGAATAGGAATTCTTATAGCAATTTACAAATGCATCTACTGATTGAAAGTGACAAGAACAACATGGAAAATATTTGCAGCTTGCTGCAGTTGGTTGTTAAGTTTGTTATTTTATTCATAACCCATATCGCCTCTGGATATTTTAGCATATTTCCATTGGGATCTATTTTATGGATATTATTATCTTGTGCAGGAAATTAGACAATTGAATTTCCTTGTATTTGATTAATCGAAGTGGAATTTTATTTCTGTGTCTATTCTCCAGTAAGGCATTATCAATTTTATCAAAAAGTTGACATTAAGAAATAAGACAGACCAATAGCTGACAAACAAATTCTTGATTATTGATTCACTGACAATGCTGATATTGTCAATATCTGATATTTCTGAGGCTCAAAATGAAATCTTAAACAGATTGAAAATAGTATTCATAATAACATAATTCATTTTATGTCAATTGTCATTTGTGCCATTCATTAATGCTTTCACTTAAATTTCCAACATTTGGACTGTGCACTCAAGTGTGCAGCTTCAATGTAACTGAATATGAGGTTTGTCTTATGAATATCTGTGTGCTTTTTCCAAGTCCAGTTTCACACCCAGTCCCTGTTCCCATCCACCACCTAGTGATATCTGTCTCCAACTGCTACATGGGAAATATCAGTTTTCAATCGTTCAGTAAATGCAAGGCTTCCAACTGGCAGCTCAATGCTTGCTGACTGACACTGGTTACTGGATAAATAACATTCTCATTTTAAAATCAAACATCTTTCCCAGACTGAAATTGCTATACCACTTGTACTTAAATAACAGAGGGCACCATCTAGGATATTATGAATAATTCAGGTATTTTTCCAGAGTAATGTAATTATCAAAACAAAATAATCAACCAGCAATGTATTTCAAGGATGTGATGGTGTTTTTGTACCAGAATTTTAATTATGTGTTCTTATGTATAAAATGAACAAACTAAGCCCATGTATTACAATACTCATTAAAATGTATTGATTGTACAAGATGTGATACCATTTTTAAATTATGCAAAACTAGCATTTGTAATATTTTAAGACAGTTCAAAAGTGAAATCAAAGTTGATCAGTAAGCTGCTTTTATTAAGGAAAGAAGAATGGGCAACATGTTAAAACTGTCATTGAAAATATTTGCTCTGGGCCTGGATTTTTCCGTTGTAATAATGATAAAACAGCTGGTGATTTATTTACTTATTACAGTACAGGAGGTGGCTATTCATCCCCTCATGTCCATGCTGGCTGCCAGCAAAACAATCCCAGCAGTCCCTTTGATCTCTCCCCTTTAACTCTGAATTTACTCTCTAACATGCCCATCAACTTTCCTTTGGTTCTTTGTCACTGATCTATTCTAAGGGATAATTTACATCAGATGATTAACATGTCAATGCACTTTGGATGTGGGAGGAAACCTGGGCATTCAACAGAAACCCATGCAGTCATGGGGAGATAGAGTGCAAACTACACAGACAGCATCCAAGGTCAGGGTCAAATCTGGGTCCCTGGGCTGAGGCAGCAGCACTTACTGTGCAGACTAATCTGAATCATAGAACATAGAACACTACAGCACAGTACAGGCTCTTCGGCCCACAATGTTGTGCCATTATTTTATCCTGCTTTAAGATCTATCTAATCCTTCCCTCCCACATAACCCCCCATTTCTCTATCGTTCATATGTCTATCTAACAGTTTCTTAAATGTCCCTAATGTAGCTGCCCCCACAACCTCTGCAGGCAGTGTGTTCCATGCACCCACCACTCTCTGTGTAAAAAAACGTATCCCTGACATCCCCCTTACATCTTCTTCCAATCACCTTAAAATTATGTCCCCTTGTGTTAGCCATTGGCACACTGAGAAAAAGTCTCTGACTGTCCACTTGATCTATGCCTCTTATCACCTTGTACATCTATACCAAGTCACCTTTCATACTCCTTCGCTCCAAAGAGAAAAGCCCTAGCTCACTCAACCTATCCTCATAAGACATGCTCTCCAATCCAGGCAACATCCTGGTAGATCTCCTCTGCACCCTCTCTAAAGTTTCCACATCCTTCCTATAATGAGGCAACCAGAACTTGAACTTGAACTCAATACACTGACTAATGAAGGCCAACACTCCATACACCTTCTTAACAACCCTATTGACCTGCGTGGCAACCTTGAGGGATCAATGGACGTGGACCCCAAGATCCCTCTGTCCCTCCACATTGCTAAGAGTCCTGCCATTAACCTTGTATTCTGCCTTCAAATTCAATCTCACAAAGTGTATCACTTCACACTTATCTGGGTTGAACTTCATCTGCCACTTCTCAGCCCAGCTCTGCATTCTATCAATATCCTGTTGTAATCTACAGCAACCTTCTATACTATGCACAACACCACCAACCTTTGTATCATCAGCAAACTTACTAACCCACCCTTCCACATCCTCATCCAAGTCAATTATAAAAATCACAAAGAGCAGGGGTCCCAGAACAGACCCCTGCGGAACACCACTGGTCACTGACCTCCAGGCAGAATATGCTTTATCTACCACCACCCTCTGTCTTCTAGGGGCAAGCCAATTCTGAATCCACACAGCCAAGTTTCCCTGGATCCCATGCCCCCTGACTTTCTGTAGTTCTGTAGTTTATGCTTTAACATTGAAATCACCACGAGGGCACATGAAGCTGTGTTAATTGGCAAATAATCACAAGGAAAACTTGTCAAAAGATTTTGCATCAGATGAGGTATACAAGAGGTGCAAGGAGTGTTTTACCCCACACTGGCAGATTTTAAAGGAATTTTAAGATTTGGGAATGAGTCTTGGATATCCTGGAGTCTTGGAGTCTTGATGTCCAGAGCTTACCTTAGGTTCCTGTCTGTTTATTTTCTGATTTTATCAGTAAAGCTACTCTTTATCACACTATGTTGCATCACTTTTGCGTTTCACAAAGCTACAACATTGAGGAGCATGCTGTGGACAAGATATTCAAATGCCTTCTGGAGGGATCACTGAAGTTGAATGTACAAATCTTTTCAAATATAAAGTAGAATCAGAACAAAAGGAACTATTTAAGAATGAAATTCAGGAGGTTCAGGGTAAAGACGTGCCCACAAATAAAAGAGGCTGGGACTGGGAACTCTAGAGTCCTCTGGATGACGAGGCCAGAAGATAGGATAAGGCAAAAGAGGGAAACCCATTTCACATATTAAGAGCTTAATATCGCAGAAAGTCGAGCAAAATATGGAAAATATAAGAGTGAAATTGAAAGGTACGCTCAGAAAGCAAAGTGAAGGCATGAAAAAAATATTAAAAGAGAATCCAAAGATATAATAATTACATGAAATGCAAAGAGATAACTAAAGAAAGAGTAGGGTCTGCTGGAGACCAAAATGGGAATCTGGGTGTGCAAATTGAGGATATATGCAAGGTTGTTAATGAACACTTTGCAACTGTGTTCACAAAAGAAGGTGGGGAGGGGTGATGACATTGAAGTAAAGGTGAAAGAGTGTGAAATACTGCATGGGATAAAAAATAGTAAGAGAGAAAGGGTTAAAGAGTTTAGCATCTTTGAATGTGGATAAATCACCAGAAATCAACAGGGTTGGGTGAAATCTATCCTAAGAAATGAGGTCCGAAATTATGGAAATTCTGAACACCCATCCTCTCTAGCTACAGGAGTGGTGTAAGATCAAAGTAAGGCTGCTTAAGTACTGCTGTTTAAAAGGAGAGAGATAAATGGAGTAATGTTAGGCAAGTTAATTTAACCAAAAGAACACTATTGGAATCAATTCATTGAGAGTATGCGTCTTGATTTGAAATGTATAGATCCACTCCAGCAGGAAATGAACATAAAAGAAAATCCACAGATGCTGGAATTCAGAAATAAACACAGAAAATGCTGGAAAAACTCAATAAGTCAGGCAGCTGTACTGACATGTAACCATCTTGCTTTCTCGCTTTCTCAGTTCTGATGAAGGGTATTCAACCTGAAAAGCTAAATGTTTCTCATTCCACAGATGCAGCCTAATCTGCTGAGTTTTTCCAACATCTTCTGTTTTCACTACAGCAGGAAACTTGCCGGAGATAAGGAATAACTGTGGCACAAGGGTTTAAAGGGAGGACTGGAGCAATGATTAGCTTATTCTCAACAGTAAAACCTGCTGCATTAGAGGAAAGATATGATGCACTAGAAAGGGCATAGAGGAGATTTGCAAGGAGGACAAGAGATGTCATCTGTGATGAAAGACTGAATAGGCTTGGGTTGTTTTCTTTAGAACAGAGGAGACTGTGGGGTGTTTTAATTGATGTGCATAGAATTATAAAGGGGCCTAGAGTATTTCACCAAATTCAATGGTCAAAAACAAGGGGGGGAGGGCAAGATTTAGAGTGACTGATTCAAGGATTAGAGTGAAGATGAGGAAAATTACTTTCACCCAGATGATGCAAGGGATCTGGAACTCACTGCCGGAAAGGGTTAACAGAGGCAGACACCCTCATCACATGTAGAAGGTGCAGATGTAATGTAGGGCTACAGACCTGGTGGAGAAAGTTGTGATTAGGTGGACAGCTCTTTTTGATCTGTGTGATAAATTTTCTCTGATTCTATTTCTATGGTAATGGATGAAGATGTCTAAAGATTCAAAGTATATGTTAGTGTTGAATTGGTCAACTGGACATTTGAAGACCCTCTAATCAGTCTAATTGCCTTTTTTGCCTAACATGACCATTCCTGATTAAATAAAGCTTTGTTCCGTGAGGGATATTGTATATGTGTACCTTTTACCATAGTGAATTTAGAACCATAAATCCCATTTTAATGGTTGATTTAGGAGGACAGGAAGGTCTAAATAATTCTGACATGGTACAACCTCTTTTAGAACTGTTCATTTTTGTTAGTCATTCCAAGGTGCTTCTGTTTATTCTGTTGGTAATTGTGAGCTATGCACCAATTTAATGAATATTTAAAAGATAAATGTACTGTGCTAAATACAGACAACAGATTTACTGGCTATATTGCTCTCCTTGGAATAACTATAACAGTACCAAAATTGTAAATACTAAATTTATGAAGTACCTTCCTGTCTGTGGATCTCTTGTATTTCTTACCCATGGGGGTTTCATAACCTACTTGAATATCAGCCTCAGGTATATTAGTCAATTTTTATTTGAAGATATATCAGAATAGAGAGGTCTAAAGCTGATAAATATTGATAGATCTTTACCCGAGATTGAAAAGTTGCAACCAACAGTATATAAAAAAGGCAGAAAAAAGGGCAGAGTAAGTAAATTCACAGATCAGGACATAAATTGTCCATAATTTCAATAGAACATAGGACAGTACAGCACAACACAGGCCCTTTGGCCTACAATGTTGTGCCACCTTTAAACCTTGCCTAAGAGTATCTAACCCCTTCCTCCCCCATATCCCTCTATTTTAAATTCTTCCATATGCTTATCTAGTAATCTCTTGAATTTGACCAATGTGCCTGCCTCCACCACCACCCCAGGCAGTGCATTCCATGCCCCAACCACTCTCTGGGTAAAAAACCTTCCTCTGATATCTCCCTTGAACTTTCCACCCGTTACTTTAAAGCCATGCCCTCTTGTATTGAGCACTGGTGCCCTGGGAAGGAGGCACTGGCTGTCCACTCTTACTATTCCTCTTAATATTTTGTACACCTCTATCATGTCTCCTCTCATCCTCCTTCTCTCCAAAGAGTAAAGCCCTAGCTCCCTCATCCAAGTCATTAATAAAAATCACGAAAACAGAGGTCCCAGAACTGAGCCTTGTGGGACACCACTAGTCACAGCCCTCCAATCTGAATGCACTCGCTCCACCACAACCCCTCTGCTTTCTACAGACAAGCCAATTCTATATCCACATGGCCAAGCTTCCCTGGATCCCATGCCCTCTGACCTTCTGAAGAAGCCTACCATGTGGAATCTTGTCAAAAGCCTTACTAAAATTCATGTAGACCACACCTACTGCACTACCCTCATCAATCTGTCTGGTCACCTCCTCAAAGAACACTATCAGGCTTGTGAGACATGATCTGCCCTTCACAAAGCCATGCTGGTTGTCGTTGATTAGACCATGATTCTCTAAATGCCCATGGATCCTATCTCTAAGAATCCTTTCCAACAGCTTGCCCACCACAGACATAAGGCTCACTGGTCTATAATTCCCTGGACTATCCCTACTACCTTTTTTGAACAAGGGGACAACACTTGCTACCCTCCAATCCTCTGGTACCATTCCCATGGACAACAAGGACTCAAAGATCCTAGCCAACGGTTCAGCAATCTCCTCCCTCACCTCGCAGAGCAGCCTTGGGAGCATTCCATCAGGCCCCGGGGACTTATCTGTCCTAATATTTTCTAACAACTCCAACACATCCTCTCTTGATATCAACATGCTCTAGAACATTAACCTTACCAGCACTGTCCTCAGCATCATCAAGGCCCCTCTCCTTGGTGAATACTGAAGAGAAGTATTCATTGAGAACCTCACCCACTTCCACAGCTTCGAGGCACATCTTCCCACCTTTATCCCTAATCGGTCCTACCTTTACTCTTGTCATCCTTATGCTCTTCACATAAGTGAAAAATGCCTTGGGGTTTTCCTTAACCCTACTTGCCAAGGCCTTTCCATGTCCCCTTCTTTCTCTCCTCAGCCCCTTAAGTTCCTTCCTTGCTACCCTATATTCCTCAAGAGACCTATCTGATCCTTGCTGCCTAAACCTCAGGTACGCTGCCTTCTTCCTCCTAACTAGATGTTCCACCTCTCTTGTCAAGCATGGTTCCTTCATCCTGCCATTCCTTCTCTGCCTCACCGGGACAAATTTATCCCTAACATCCTGCAAGAGACCCCTGAACAAGAACCACATCTCTATAGTATATTTCCCTTCAAAAATGTCATCCCAATTCACACTCGCAAGTTCTAGCCCTGTAGCCTCATAATTTGCCCTTCCCCAATTAAATATTTTCCTGTCCCGTTTGCTCCTATCCTTGTCCATGGCAATGCTAAGTGTTAGGGAACAGTGATCACTGTCCCCCAAATGCTCACCCACTGAGAGATCTGTCACCTGACCGGTTCATGACCTAATACTAGGTCTAATATGACATCCCCTCTAGTCGGCCTGTCAACATACTGTGACAGGAATCTGTCTTGGACACACTTAACAAACTCTGCCCCATCTAAACCTTTGGTACTAAGCAGGTGCCAATCAATATTTGGGAAGTTGAAGTCTCCCATGATAACAACCCTGTTATTTTTGCACCTTTCCAAAATCTGCCTCCCGATCCGCTCCTCAGTATCCTTGCTGCTATTAGGGGGCCTATAGAATACTCCCAGTAGAGTAACTGCTCCTTTCTTGTTCCTAACTTCCACCCATACTGACTCTAGAGAGGATCCTGCTACATTATCCACCCTTTCTGCAACTGTAATAGTATCCCTGACTAGTAACGCCACCCCTCCTCCTCTTCTCCCGTCAGAATTGTCTCAAAGGGCTAAATCACTCTCCTGATCTTGTATCCAGATATTCCTAACAGATTATTTTATCTTCTCTAGCTGGGGGGTAAGCAGGACCAGTAAGATCCCTTCATTCAATCCAAGGTGACTTGGCCATTTGGACTCTGAATTGGCTTGCCCATAGAAGACAGAGGGTAGTGGTCAATGGGACTTATTCTGGTTGGAGATCTGGGACTTGTGGTGTTCTGCAGGGATCTGTACTGGGACCTCTGCTGTTTGTGATATACATAAATGACCTGGATAAAAATGTGGATGGGTGGGTTAGTAAGTTCACAGAAGACACAAAGCTTGGCAGTGTTGTGGATAGTGTGAAGGATTGCCAAAGGATACAGTGGGATATAGATCAGTTGCAGATATGGGCAGAGAAATGGTTTAATTTGGCCAAGTGTGAGGTATTACACTTCGGAAGATTAAATGTAAAGGGGGCAGTACACAGTTAATGGCAAGATCATTAACAATGTTGATGTACAGCGGGATCTTGGGGTCGAAGTCTATAGCTCCCCAGAAGTGACCACAGAGGTTGATAAGGTGGTAATATGGATTGCTTGCCTTTATTCATCAAGGCATTGACTTCAAGAGTCAGGAGGTTATGTTGCAGCTTCCTAAAACTCTGGTTAGGCTACATCTGGAGTATTGCATTCAATTCTGTTCGCCCCATTACAGGAAGGATGTGGAGGCTTTGGAGAGGGTGCAGAATAGTTTACCAGGATGCTGCCTGGATTAGAGGACATGTGCTACAAGGAGAAGTTGGTAAAATTTGGGTTGTGTTCCCTGGAGTGTGGGAGACTGAGGGGAGACCTGATAGACGTTTATAAGATTATGAGAGGCATAGATAAAGTGGACAGCTGGTATCTCTTTCCCAGGGTCGAAATGTCTAGTAGTAGAGAGCATGCATTTAAGGAGAAAAGGGGGTAAGTTCAAAGGAAATATGCAGGGAAAGTCTTTTTTTAAAAAAAAACACAGAGTGATGGGTGCCTAGAACACACTGTCAGGGGTAGGGGTGGAGGCAAATACAATAGAGACACTTAAGAGGGTCTTAGATAGGCACATGAATCGGCAGGGATATGGAGGGATATGGAGAAACAAAGGACTGCAGGTGATGTAATCTAGCTGAAAAGCACTATGATGCTGGAGGAACTCAGCAGGCCAGGCAGCATCGGTGGAAAAAAGCAGGTAGTCAACGTTTCAGGTCAGGACCCTTCTTCAGGACTGAAGATAGGAAAAAGGGGAAGCCCAATATATAGGAGGGAAGAGCAGAGCAGTGATAGGTGGACAAAAGAGGGGAGGCGGGGTGGGCAAAAGGTGGTGATAGGTAGGTGCAGGTAAGAGATAGTGATAGGGAGGTGCGGCAGAGGTGGGGAGCAGATTCCCTGGGGGATGGGTCAAAGAAAGGGAATAAAAAGGGGTAGTAAAAAAGAGAGATAGGCTAGGAAAGGGAAGAAAAGAAGAAGCATGGTGGAGGGGGGATGGGGGGATTACTTAAAGTGGGATAATTACTTGAAGTGGGATAAGGATATTGTGTAGGCAGAAGAGATTCATTTAGTTAAGCGTTTCATTAGTTCAGCACAACATTGTGGGCTGAACGGTCTGTTGCTGAGCTGTACAGTTCTAAGTTCTAGATGGTTTCTGTGTGGAGCAGGTATCCACCTTGTCAGGTATTCACCCTGGTGCTGGAAATTAAAATCTGCCTGCACCACTTCAATCTTTCATGACTCATTTGGTTTTCTGCCATTTACAAAGTGAAAAACATTTGTCCAAACAAACACTACTCAATAAACCTCGAATGTGTCCATGAATGTCTTTGAGCAAATTTTCCCACTCATCCAATATCCAATGATACATTTAAATCTACCAATAAGACAATTCCTTCAGGGGTGAGGGAGTAAGGTGATTAATCATTCTGGATAAGGTGTCTCTTGGGGTGGGATGGAATCAGAAATTTAGAGATGGGCAATGGTCAGTAGCATCTTAGAATTCTTTTTGTCTAAGTTTGAACAGAATTTAATTTGTAGCTATATGTGATATTTTTGTTGGCCCAATCTTTATCAAACCTTAATTTCTATTACTACCCAGATTTTTGTACACGTTGAAACAAGTTGTTAACAAGATTACGTCAGTGATTTTTAGCGATCTGTGGCACCAACAGAGTGAAATCATTAGGTAAACCCATCAGATTAAAGAAAGGTCACAGGCAACAAAGCAGAAACGGAAGAAAAGACTCACTGGCATTTTACAGGAAGTGAAATAGAAATTAGGATGTATACCTAGACTTAAGATAGATGAAATATTACAAAACATTAAAATAACATCTTAGTTGTTATTTTAAAGATTTACAGAATATTTTCATGGAATGAAATTCCACATTTAAATATTCTCTCAGAGATTGTTCAGTAATAATTGAGAGGTCACAATTGAAAATTCAATTGGAAGTCATAAGACTTATTATATTAAAGTATAATAACAGAAGATTCCTCAACAGGTCAGGCAGCATCTGTGGAGAGAAAAACAGTTAACGTATCAAGTTGAAGACCCTTTGTCAGAACTATCTGAACATCATTAACTCCATTTCTCTCTCCAAAGATGCTCCCTTAGCTGATGTTTTTCCAGCATGCTTTGTTCTTTTATTTCAAATTTCCAGCATCTGATTTTTTAAAATATTTTCATTAAATATACTCAGTTTTGTTTGCATGGTAAATGGAAAGTAGGGCATTTTCACCCTTGCCAATTCAGTTTCTGTATAGATGTCATCTGAAGAGAATGGAACAGTGTAGTTTGTGTTGGACCAGATGATCACTGAAAGCAACCCCTAGACTGGCTAATTTAAATGACCATGTGCAGTTGCCAGATGTTATTGTGAATTTTATTCAGTAATGATAGTAAACTCTGAGAATTTCACTATCATTGTAACTAAATAAAATAGGCCTGTTGCAAATGAAATATGCCGTGGAAATTATTTTTTTATTTCCAAGATTCAGTACATATTCATCTATTACATATGTAGTTCCAGCTAATTACATTTTGTGAACAAACATTCAAGAGTTTTTGGTTTTAATCATTGCATTTATGCTCATTACAGTTTCCTTAAACCAATAAATACATAAGGAAATCTCTTATTTGTAAATTATATTGTTGTTAATAGAATTTTTGAGGTTTATTACATTTGTAAAGAGCAGCATTTCATTATATTTGTCAACTACTGTTGCAGCTGTGTTATCACACATTTCTTCATAATCCTACAGAACTAACAATACTGTAGCTGCAATGATAGGAAATAAATATACATCAATGTAAATAGCATGATATTGCTGAGGATTGCTATAATGTAACTGCAGATATTACATTGTTTGCCAAGCATATTATTGCATAAACTCAACTGCAATATAGTAAGTAGAAAATCTGTATAAAATTGTAGATGGTGCATTACCAGTCACTATAATCCAGCTCACATTTTAAATTGACTCCATACGTGCTAAAATGCATTGAATCTTCCAACTAGTGCCTACATTCAGTGGAATAAATCATTTGAAGGGCTTTGGGTGAAAACACATTTGAAGCTTCAAAGTAATCAGTCCCTAAGGCAATCCCACATGAAAACACTTTGCCATTTAAAGATCTGTTAACAGAAACATTTGATTGTATGGTAGTTAATTCCTCAAATATCCTACAATATTTGCTTACTGCTGGTTTTTTCCACTCTCAAAGACACTAATCAAGAAGTTTTTAATGGAGTAGTAACATGTTTGTCAAAAGCCAACATGGTGCTCTAAGAAAAATTTATCTACTTTAAAAATGGGTTATCTGGTGTCTGCATGTTACCTCAGGCTATACACCTTTTAGCATCCATCGAGGGTGGATTAAGAGTCTTTCAACATATTACTAGGCTAAGTGAGAAATGTCCTTATTAAAAGCAGCAAACTATTTGCAAAAATTACATTCAGTTATTTTGCTTCTGTCAAAATGTGATTTATTCTTATTCTTTCAAATGTTACGGACTAGGTTACTATTGGTGAATGTCCCTTTAAGATAGAGCATTGTGTGTGTGTGTGTGTGTGTGTGTGTGTGTGTGTGTGTGTGTGTGTGTGTGTGTGTGTGTGTGTGTGGCATGCTGACGACAACAGAAGATAAAGGACGGAATGACGTTTTTGAAGCAGTCATTCGGAGTCAGTGGGAGAGAAGAGAGAGAGGGAGACATCAGCCTACTAGTTTCTATTGGATGAAAAAAAGTAACTGTGTCTGTCACTAAAATCCACGTATGGATTATTGGAGTAATCCGGTGGAGTCCACTTTGTCGTCAACCTGTGGAGGGAAACAGGTATTTGTGTCGATGGCCATGTCTCGGATGCTTTTCGGGGTGGCAGATACTTCGGAACGACGCAGTGGAGTTCACTTTGTTGTTGACCTGTAGAAGGAAGCAGGTATTTGTGTGGACGGCCACAAATCGGATGCTGTGCGGGGTGAGGAAGTCACTACCGAGTAAACACTGAGGTGTCGTTTGGGTTCCACCATGGAACATTTGGATTTCGTAATTACTTTCTATTTTCTCTCTACATCTACATCTTATCTTCAGACAACGGTGGTTGTTGAAGAAGCCTTTGCTCATGTTTCACCTTATGGCTTGCTGACTGAAACTTTAAGAACCATTCCTGGACTTGGAGTTTGGCAATTTGACACACACACATACTATGAGTTTGGTTGGGGTTAATGTTTAAGGTTTAACATTTTTACTTCTAACATTCTAACATTTTTACTTTTATTATCATAGGTAGCTATTAATAAAGTAGTTTTTAACACTGAATCATGACCCAGTGTGTTTCTTTCGTTGCTGGTTCCTAGCACAAAACAGTATTGTAAAAATTAATTATGCTTTCTTCTCAAGTAACATATGAAAAATTGCATCTACAATATCTATAACATTGAACACATTCAAATTATCAAGATGGTTATGCAAAACGGTAGTACAGGAACAGACCCTTCAACCCAGGAAGTCTCTGCCAACACAAGGCCAAATTAAACTAAATCTCTTCTGCCTGCGCATGATCCACATCTCTCCATTCTTTGCATACTCATGTGTCCACCTAAAAGCCTCTAACACCATTATCATATCTGCTTCCCCTACTACCCCTGACAGCCAGTTCCAGGCATCTACCACTGTGTAAAAAAAAACTTGTTCCAGACATATCTCCTAAATTTTCCCCATCTCACCTTAAGTACATGTCCTCTAGTATTTGATGTTTTTTTTCAGGAAAGGGAAAAAAACTTCTGTTGATGTAAAGAAAAAGTTCTAAAAGTGTGGAGATATTTACACATTCCAAAGAAATTGAGTTTTTGGTGTATAGCAGCTTTTTGATCTTTTGATGAAGAATATCATTTTTAATTGTAGAAGGTAGTAACTGGACTCCCATTCATTTTAAAATAAGTAACTGCTCTATGAATCTTTATCTGCTGTTTGTTTTAAAGGAGTTCTAACAATTACACCAATGGAATGAATGCTGTGATTTTTCAAATTAAGTACTAAATGGCCATTTCCAAGTTACAGACGGATCTCAGATGTTGACAAAGAAAGGTAAAAAGGATTATCTTTGCTCAACTTGAGTATGAGGGTTGTCATTTAATCTTGTATATACTTCTAAAGGTTTTTACTCCACCCTTAACTTTTTCACCACATCAGATAGCCATTTACCCCAAATCCAATAGTTTTGTAACAAATGAAAGTGTTCCACCAGGAGAGAGAAAACATTTCTCAAATTCTATAATGTTTCTCTCCTAGGTTTTTTTGGCAGCATTTCTCTGAGAGACTCCAGGTACATTCTGGAGGAGCAGGAAACACTCTTGGTACTGTATCACATTGGTTACTTTGGGATCAAGATAGAATTGTATTCACATCGCAATCCAATTGGAAAAAACGGTTCAAAGTCATTTAGCTTACATATCTAATTCCTCAAGACTCCTGGACTAGTGCAATGTTTAACCTTCCACAAAGGAAATCATTAATAACTGCAGTACTATCATGTATTATATGAAAAAAACCTCATAGGCATTTTGTAGACTAGGGTTAGACCTTTGTTTGCTCCAGAACTCAAATATGCTTAATCTTCTTTAATAATTGTGCACAACCTGGACTCAGCTACATTATTCCTTATGATTGCAGGTGTTTGTACTTCAGGCTCAAGCTTTCAATGAAATTATTTTTGAATTTAATCAGAAACACTGGTAAATACATGGCCATAAACATAGGCTATCGCTGAATTAACAACAGTTAGGTAACCATCACTTGGAGAGTGACACATGAGACCTTGGAGTAAATAGATTTTCACTGAGGAGCTAGACTTTCTTCCAATAGCTATTCAGTTTTGCGTCTAGACATCCTGTGACACCTTTTCAGGCTTTTTTATATTTTTAGATACAACTTAGCTGAGATGCTATGCATCATTGTGCATTCAATTTGATGTCTACATCAAAAAGGATAACTTAGAGTGTTCTGCAGTCAGTATGTCCATTTTATTTGTATTTTATAAATGCAAAGACGGAGGCCAGATCCAGCTGAAATGAGCAATCGGGTCCACCCCCAATGAGAGACCTTTTCCCCACTCTTCTGCTCAAACATTTTTTGCATGACTGCCAGTATATATACCCTCACCTATATATACTGTGAGGGTATATAGTCATCGAGACCCCAAGGAAGTGTGGAACCAACAGACTTTCTTTATACCCACAGTCAAATAAGTCAGGAAAATTGAAAAAATGGGTAAAGATAAGAACAATAAGAGAATAAAGTTCCAATTGCCTCCATTTTTGCATTAAGAATTATTATGTTGTTTACAATGCATGTACTATTAATGACAAGAATTTGCTTTAGCAGTTAATCATGGAAGTGGTAACTCAAGTTTAATAGGCAATTGATATGCAAATTCAGCAAGCTTTTAAAATTATGGGGATGCCAAGTATGAGTTATCACTCATGTGAAGTAAACTAAATTAACCAGCAAAGTCACAGCTTGAGAGTGTATCCATGAACCCTGATTTGCATTTCAATAACAATGTGTGCCATTAATACACTGTAATTTGTTCCAAGTCATAACTTCACTTGCTTAGCAATCTCTCTTTAAAGTTTTCTGGAGCTCCTTAAAATGGGGAAATAAAGAAGCATAGTGCAGGAAAACCTGAAAGTTTGCTGGAGGCAGAAATCCTCACTATATTTGGGAAGTACTCAGACGAGATCTTGAAATAACCTAGAAGGCTATGGACCAAGAGTTGGGATGTGGGATTACTATCAATAGTTTGCTTCTGGCTAGCATGGCCATACTAGGCCAAATGCTTTCTTTCTGTGATGCAGGCAAGGATAGGCTTGATTTCTATGATGCTACAATTCACTGGTACATTCCTCTTTCTAGACCCAATGACTTGTATTTATTGTTATTAGTCTTTTCTATCATTGTATGTGCATCTCTCATACTGGTCTATCTAATGTATGTCCCCCTTTCTATTTTTTACTTGTTTTCTGTCAATTGGTGATATTATCCAAAAAAAAACATCAATTTCCAAATGCACACTGATAACAGTCATTCCTTTCTCACCACCACTCCTCTTGATCCCTCTGCTGTGTCTGACTTATTGCACAGATGTCTGACATTGTACCAATGAGTGAGAAGAAATATCCTCAAATTGAATATTGGGAAGACCAATACAGTCATTCCAGACATAAAATTTGTGTCCAACCAATGTTTCCAACTTCTCCCTGGCAACTGCCTGTAGCCGAGTCTGACCACTTAATGATAGTTTTGACTTCAAAGATCTGTCAATCCTGACATCTTTGTATCTCCAGTTTTAATTGCATCATCACTGGCAACTATATTCTCAGCTGACTCTGACTTAGAAGGATACGAATTCAAGTCCTAGCAACCTGAGTAAAAATACTTAGTTGTTCAGCCAGAGCACAGCCAAGGGATTTCCACAGTGTCAAAGGTGGTACTTTAATCCATGATTCCAACTGACCTCTGAGACAGAAGTAAAAAGCTGCCCTTGCACTGTTTTGAAGAAAAACTGTGGATTGAGGAATATTGAGGATATTCCCTTTGTCCTGCCTATTCATCCCACCATCTTCTTTGAAAATTAAAATTAGTTTTTTTTTAATCTCTCTCCAAGTTCTGACAAAGGATTGTTGTCCTGAAACTTAATTCCATTTCTTTCCACAGAGGGTGTCGAATCTGCTAAGTGTCTCCAGCATTTTCTGATCTTATTTCACATTCCACCCATCTGCATTTTTTTTCCACAAGGAATATTAAATACTCTGCAAAACATCATTAAAAACAGATTTGCCTTTTTGGGATCTTTTGAGGTTATAGAGTGTGTTTTATGAATGTAAGTCTCTTTTTCTATATTGCCTATCCACTCAGATCTGAAAATCCTGCATCATATCTCCCAATTTCAAGGAACTCCAGAAACGTTAGTTCTTTGATCAAACTTTTAACATCCCTGTACCTTCAGCAACTTCTGTTACTTGGACACTTTTAACATACTTTTAAGCACCAGGTGTTATTTTGATAAGTTAAAGATGTTATGCTGCAATAGTAAAGGTGGAAGTTGTTGTCAATTGCTAGCATAGATGTTGGTGCTGACGGTAGTGTTGTTGCCTCTCAATACCAGGGAGCCAGGTTTGATCCTGAGCTTGGGAACAGTGTGTGCAGAGTTTGTACATTCTTCTTGTGAATGATTGATTTTCCTCGGTGATCTGGATTCCTCCCACATCCAAAAGATAGATTAACTACCAGCATGAACCAGATAGGTCAACTGTCATTGATAAATAAGAAATGCCCATTTGCCTTGTTTGATTCTGGTGCCCCTGGTATTCTTATTTTCCCATTTAACATGGCACCATGAAACATCATGATTACATGTTTATGTTATTATTCCTGGTCTTCTTTTAATCTCCTAGCCAGGGAACAAAACTTGACAATCTTGCTTCTGATTTTTACTTGCAACATATAGATTTGCCTTCTCCATCAGCGCTGGCCCTGTGGAGTTTACCGCCCAGTCATTAGTATAAACCAGGCCAGATTAACTGATGTAATGAAAAAGACTACAGAGTTTAGAGCAGCATTAAGTTGCACTAATAATATTTATGCTAGAGTTTCTTTGATGCTGGCTCAAATTTTAGTTCATCCAAAGAAATCTTCAACAACAACGTTGGCCAGATCAATGCAATAAAAATTTATCAATTTTACCTATTCTGTTGCATGCACCACAATACACCCAGAAATTTAGGTGAATGGACACCCATATGGGTCTTGGTGCACTGTCAATCATCACCAATTGCAGTGACTAATAGTAAATTGAAGCCTTTAGTTCTGATACTGCAATTAAATTAAATTACTTTAAATTCAATTTAAACAAGTTCAACTTCAGTCAATTGATCCATCTTTGGTGCAGAAAAACTGACTACTGGTCAGTTGAAACTAATGTTATTTTCAGCTTGAGTAATTACATGAATATATTCTCAGTTCAAATTAGTTTAATTCAATCACCTCAAAACCTCATTGATCCTGTTCTGGTCAATAATCCATTATATTAGACTGTGCTGTTCTATTGCACCATGTCATGGAAGATTTCACATTTAACCTTATGCTGAAGAGTTTGAACTGTGCCCAAGGTGTGACTACATTTCAACAAGATCTGGGGCAGTGTTCAGTACATTCTAGACGTATTGGTTGCATGCTCAATAGATTTTTAAAGTCTTAATGTCTACATCTGTGCAGAAATAACAAGCCACAAATATTATGGAGCTAGTGATTCAATACAGAGTGATTGTGGACTAAAAGAAGAGGAATTAGTCACTCTGAATGTGGATGGTTGGCAATCATCACTCTGCCTGCCCTGAAGAGTGATATTCTCCTTGGGGCCAGCATGCTTATTATAGTAACATTGTTAAATGCACTGAGGTACCTCAAAAGAATGAAATTAAATTAACCAATCAATGCAATGTTAGAAGCAGCATAGTTAAAGTTGTAGGTATCAACAAGAGTTTTAGAGGAAGAGCAATAATGTTGGAGAGGGGGAACAGTTTTAAAGAGGACACTTCAGAACTGATGATTCCAGTCACTGAAGGCAAGACAAGACTGCTAATGGTGGAACAATTAAAAGTGGGCCAAAACTGAAAGGAATTTTAAAGACTTGCAGGAGTGGTAGAAGTCTACAGAGCAAGGACACTGAAGCATGCAAGGAATTTTTGAACCAAGATATTGCTGGACCAAAAACCAATGCAGGTCAACAACTACAGTCAATGTCATTTTAGAGGACAGGCAAAAGTCAACCATGCATGTGTGAGACCAGAAAGAATTGCAAATTTGCTTCCTCGAAGGAAACTTGCGAGAACAAAATCGGGTAGTTTCATGATCTCCATTACCGATTCTAGCATTTTAATTCCACACTTACTGAATCAACTGTATTTTACTTCTCCAGCCACTGTGGTGGGATTTGAACTCATGCCCACAGATCCATTGCCCAGTAACTTATTTGGTTGCATTTCTTTATGAAATAAGATTTAGGATAGATATACAATTCTTGTATGTGCAGGGAGGACGTGTTTCATCATGGCCTTCCCTTCATCATGAAGTTCTAAAAGGAATATTGCTCATTGAGTGCACAATGTTCAGTTGCATTTGCAACTCTTCAGATAAGGAGACAATCTGTGCCCAAAAGCAGCAAGACTTAACCTGCTTTCAGTTGGATGAAATAAATAACAACTGATTTTTCAGATGTATTGACCAGTGAGCAAAAGGCAGAATTCTGTGCACCTTCACCATAAAATGCTGCAATTCAAGAAAGTGACTTATCATCAGCTTCTGAAAATCAGTTGGGAATGACTAAGTATTGCCATGGTCTGATGTATTTTGGATGATAAGTATTTGTAGATAAGTAATTACAAAGAACATAAATAAAAGTGCATCCTCTAATTCCACCTCATTATGCAAAAGCTTTGTGTCTTTACTGACAAGGTTAGTGCCACCCTACCTGCACCCTACCCTTAACCTGCTAGATATAAATCAATCCCAATTCATATTTATGAAGAACTAAAAATATCATAAATCCATAAATCAGGACTGTTCCATTGCAGATGGGGCATCAATGCAATATTCACTAGGAAGAAAAATATGATATTAAAAACTCATTCAAGATACTGTGACAATTTCCAATAGAACAGGAAGACCAATTCAAGATTTAACAACTTTTCCTTTTAATTACATAGAGTTTAAATAGATAATAATGAAATAAAATTCTCTCTAGTTTGGGAATCAGTGATGATGGGCTATCAATTTAAACTTCGATTTCTTTGTTCGGCCTGAAGCTTGAGTATTTTCATGAGCAATATCTGAAGTAAGGACCAGTGAATCATTTCAGAGAAAATTGGATAAATATTTGAAATGCTGGAAAATAGAGAACTATGAGAATAGTGTCAAACATTGAATTTGATTGTTCTAATAAAGGAACAACCCAGACATAAGGTCTTCAACTGTCCTGTAATTTTGGATGTTCTTAATGAATCTGGCATCAATGTGTGGCAATGCCATTGTAATATTTCCTCTATAAAATGCTATTTCCAGGGAAAGAATATTTCAGAACAATCTGCAGATACTTTACACAACATATCCCTGTTTTTAAATGGTCACTGGAATTTGTATCCATATATTGATTATTTTGAATGTATTTTAAGTAAAAAAAAAGTCCAGCTGATCCAGCTTAAAATGGCATGATTGCCTTTAAGATCATAGTTTGATCAATTCTCTGACCAGTGGAATAACATACATGTATTTTTAGCAGACACCTGGAGAATATGATATTCAGCGAACCACTATCAAATTCATGTTTTCAGAAGTCAGAAAATTGTAGGCATCATTTATGAAGAATAACAGACATTCTCCCACAATGTGTTAAAAGAATTTAACCTTGATATTATTCATCATACCTTAGAAAGTAACCATCATTAATGTGCTTGTCAATTGATCATCCCACATAAAAACACAAACTAATGTATTTTCAGAAAGCAATTATTTTGTGTCATGTGATAACATTTGAATGTAATTTACATGTGTTAGGGGGTAGCTACAATTTCATCTGTGACATTATTCACATATTATTCTGCAATTAATTTTTAAAATGTATTTACGCTACCAGTTTGCTAATGCTGATTGTACAGCAAGCCTAACTGACTTCAGATAGTTCAATGACATTCTGTGATCCAATAGTTATAAAGATTTTAAATATTACTATGAACTTATTTCAAAAATTGGAGTTATCATCAAAAAATAATACAACCATTTTAACTGTTGCCACTTCAACACAGTACAACTTTTGTATGCGTCAATGGCTTTGTAGATTTCCTATCAATTTCATGCATTCTCCTGTGCATTATGTCCATTCATTCTCATAACCATCACTGTCTAGCCTTATTCCTTGGGCTATTGTTATCCAAACATCATTTGCACGTGTACCATATTCCAAAGACACACTGGCACTTTCCAATTATTCCATATACTGTCACTGCCCTCAGTGTCAAAATCATCAGCATCATCTCCCATTTCTTTAGCTATTGATGCCTGGGGTACTTGCACATGTCATATTCATAAAACAAGAATAATGTACAGTCTCCTTCCTGTATGTCACAAGCCAGTATTAGAATTCCTTTCTCTTCAGTTGTTGAGCTCTCTACTTCACCCTGCTTGTCTATCAGCAAGATGCAACAGCAGATCTGTAACTTTTTCTTGCAGTGGAGGAAAGAGCTATGGAGGATGATCATTCATTGATTTCTCCACTGTTTCTCTAACAGGTGTCTGGGATTGCCATTGCCTACCTTACAGTGCTTCAGTAAATTTTGGATCACTCCCATAACTCGTATAGTCACCATATATAGTTTCCCTATGCTGTGTAAGCTTTCATTCTGCTGAAAATGTCAATCCAAATGCACTTTTCCTGTTAAAGTTGTTCACTACTTACGTCATTCATTTACTTTGCTATTACCACACCTAAACCTTCAATTTATTTTCTTCACTTTCCACTCACATTTTTGTCAGCACCACCTCACTGTGTTACTAAAGGTGATTGGTACATGGATTTTTTCCACTTAATTTCAAAACGAGAAGATTACCATGCCTTGAGAATGTAGCTTTACCTTTCCTTTTGGATACATGTTTCATGACTTCTATTTAAACATCTGAATGCCATTTCTGCTCAGTAGATAACAATCTTGTTTCTCGTTTGAAAGGTAATGAATTTAGTATGCACTTGAGAGACTTGATTACTTTAATCTAGTTTCAGAATCTGTTGCAGTTCTGAAGGAACATTGCCAAAGGAAACATCTTTTGGATCAATGTTGAACCAAGGTGCCATCTGTTTTGTCAGTGGAACTAAAATAACAAGAACAAGAGATTTATCCTGGTACTCTGATCAATAATTGCCCTTAATCAACAACATGAAAACAGATAATGATTCATTAGATCATGTTGGATCTAGCCTACTGCCTGACCTTCTCTCTCCCCACCCCCCTTCCCCCCCCCCACCCGTGCTAACTTGAAAAGACTAGGAAGGGTTGGCCAAACTCTCCTTTCTACGAAAATCCTCCCACAAAGCAGAATGGGCCATGGGCAGGAGGCACAATTCTTTTGGCAATGGATTGGGAGTTTTCATCCTCTGAATTCCCTTTGGCAGGTCATTGTTATCAAAGATCTCTGAACTTTGTCTCCCCACAATATATCTGATGATCAAATAATTTAGGCTTAAAGTAAAAGAAACAAAATAAAAAGGGCTTTAATCCCCTAGAAATAAATAAATGATAACCACTAACTGGTTGCCCTTTTATTCGTCTCAGAAATTCGATTCAAATGAATGGAGTTATGCTACTTATGGCAGACATCTCTGACTTCAAGCTGAGGGGCTGGACGTGAAGTGTATGCGTGCTCCATCACTGAACTTCGTGGGGAGTCTACCAGCAGTGTGGAAGATCAGATGTGCTAACATCCAACGTCCTGCTCATCACCAATTGCTGTGTTTGAATGTGCAACTCAGGACTGGCCTGCGAGGATGGTGTCACAGGTGAGCCTCCTCTAAGAGGTGGGCATGATCCAACCCACAGTGTTTTTTTGTGGGACCCTACTGTGCAGAAGCTGGCTGTTGTGTTTACTATATCATAACAGTTCACACTTTAGTTTACTCTGTCTTAATTAGATGAATTATGAGTGCATTGAAGTATGCTGCTGTATTTCATCCCATACATAGCTCCCCAGACTAACATACTGCATGAATGGAAAGAAGGCAATGTTTATGCTGTTTACAATGTGCTGATTGTGGGAATGCATCACGCTGAATGGTGTCAAGTTTGTTAAGTGTTGTTGCAGCTATGCCAATCCAAAATCTAGATATGCAAATTTTTAGCAACATTTACTGGAGAGTAAACAGGAATGGAAATTCAAACTACTTTTCCACTCACTAATCCAATGTCATTAAATCAATTAAATTCAGGAGTCAATAAGTCAGCTAACTGCAGATTACAGGTGAATTTAAACTTTCCCGAAATTCACCGCAGCAGTGCATATGTTTCCCAAAATAGTTGCCTTGTCTTCACAATAAATAAAATTTCACATAAGCAAAATAAATCATTCCATTACAGAGTTACATTCTGGAACTTCTCTCATGACATTACAGTGGATGGAGTTAAGTTATACATCTGTCTTTTCCCAAGAATGTCATTTTTTGAATTAGCACCCAGACGTTAATGAAAATACATGCACAGTGAATGATGTGTTCTTGATAGGTCTCTTAAGTAAAATCTATGAAGAAAATGAAAAAAAGTGCAAAAATCCATACTGAGTTGTCTTTCAGCTCCAAACAGAAACTGAAGGAAGTACTCAGTACTGATACTTTTAAAGAAAGTCTTTAATCACAATTGAAGAAAGTAAAGGTAAACTGTGCAAGTCAAAAAGGCATCATTGCCTCATTTGAGGATGCAGTATTGAGATTTTGTGACAGATTTGGGACAGGCTTCATGCTACAAATAGCATTGTCTGGTTCCAATATGATGCCAGCCTGCCATTCTTTATTCAATAACTATTTTTGTAGTTGTTAAACAGTATGGTGTTGAAAGCTTTAAAAGCATGACCATTTAAGGAATCCCTGCAAATTACAGGGGGAAAAAAATCACTATTATAATAGTAATGCAAGACATTCCTTTATAATGTATTATGTCTGAGAATTTTGAGCTTGTACACAAAATTCCAGCATGCACCCATTCCAGAATCAAATTAAGTTAACTAAAAGCAAGAAATACAGCATAAAGGTCCTCAGAATTTTTCTTGATTTTGACTCATATTGTAAGCTACTACTTAAATTAAGTTTGTGCTAACAGGAACCTTCAAAATTAATATTTATGAGCGAAACAAAAATACAGAATTTAAGCTCAATTGACCATTTGTGCTCCTTACATATATTTCCCACTCATGCAATTATTCTGCTTGAAGTGTGTTGACATGCATTTACAAATATAAAAATTGCATTGACCCAGATGTTGTGGTAATAATGCTAGGTTTAAGGCAGGAGGCAGAAGTTTTAAAGGGGATTTATACACACACAGTGTTTGGTATCAAACTCACTGCCAGAGGAGGTGGTGGTACAGTCATTATGCTTAAGGCACATTTAGAGAGACTCTTAAATAGGCAAAGCATAGAAGTGTACAAGTTTAGAAGTTTATACAATTACAACAGGCATTGATAGGGTAGACAGTCAGAATCTTTTTTTCCAGGATAGAAATGTCAATTATTAGAGGACATGCATTTAAGATGAGAGGGAAAGTTCAAAGGAGATGTGCGGGATAATTTTTTTTTAAAAAATTACATAGAGTGATAGGCGCCCGGAAGGGACTGCCAGACTGAGTGATGGCAGCACATACATTAGTGGCATTTAAGAAGCTGTTAGGTAGGCACATGAATATGCAGGGAATGGAGGGATGTGACTCATGTCCAGGCAAAAGAGAATTAGTTTAATGCAGGATCACGTTCAGCATAGACATTGTGGGCCGAAGGACCTGTTCCTGTGCTGCATGTCCTATAGAATGATACAGACCCAGTGTGAATAAATGCGATTAGTGTAGATGGGCAAAAAGGTCAACATGGACGTTGTGGGCTGAAGGGCTCATTTCTGTGCTGTACAATTCTATGACTCAAAGCTGTAGTCATTTGCTAACATTAGTGAAACTGATGGAAAATTCAGGTTTATAAACACATGCACACATCAACACTGAAGGCTTGTTGTTTGTCAGTGATTCAGCACTCAAGGGAAATCACTTAAACTGACATAAATTTAACTAATTATAAATTCATCCCACTATATAATGCCCTAAAATCTTATGGTTAGTTTAATGGCATTAAGCTTTTCATGGTATGCTACACCATTATTAATACTTAACAAACTATCTGGCTCAAAAACAGTGTATTGTAACTTCCTCATGTAAGTATTTCCAAATATGCAACTTTACTATTCATAATTGTTTTAATTGTACTGTAAAGTAATTTAAAAGTTAATCAAAAACTTTGCCTTCTGCTTCTGCATAGTTGTCTGAACTAATCCTTCAATGTGATTGGCTTGGTGGCACAGGTGCTGAAAACCATTATCTTAATGAACTAATTAATTCTTTAGAACAACAGGCATCTCAAAGTGATAAGCTCTCACCATGGAAATATTTGGAGTTTTCATTGAGATTTTTGGCAAGTGTTCTTGTTTCATTGCTAACCGGAAATTCTGGCCTTCAATATATTCTTCCTCTTTGACTTGCTTAAATTAGAGCTCATAGCCAGAATACGTCTCTTACATTATACCTTTAAGCATCATGGCCAGGGAATTTTGTTTAATCAACAGGGCTTGCATAGCTACAAAACAGATCAAAATGTGGCCAGAAATTAAGCATTTAATGGCATACTACACCATAATTAATACTTCGTAAACCATCTGCTCATTTTTTCTCCCATGCACTTACATTATAACTTCGTCACGGAAGTTTTTAAAAAGTGAAGCTGCCATCTTAACAGATGGGAATTATCCACAGGTCAGGCAGCATCAGTGGAGAGAGAAATGGCTAACATTTCTGTTCCATGGTATTTCATCAGAACATCAACATTCCTTCATGGGTGCTGCCTAGATAGTTCAGTATTTCCAGCATTTTCTGTTTACATTTTCAGATTTCCAGTAGCTACAGTATTTTTGATTTTTGACTGAAAAAGAACTGTTTATTTAAAATAAACGTGCATGAATGTGGAGTCAGATTCTGATTGTGGACCAGTCCCAAAGACTGTTCAACATTACCTCTCCCAAATGAGCCTCAGGTAAAGCTGTTCTGGCATAAGAATTGATCCTAGCACCAAGAAGAATTACATTAAAAAAAATCACACTTCAGGGCACTGCTTACCAAGCCTCAAAGGTTAATGATTGCCTGAAATGAAGACTTATCTGATTGACTAAATGTTAACAAATGCAGTTCAATTCAGTCAGTTTCTACCAATCAGGAGTATATGCATGGAAAATTGAGCAATTAAATTGATTTTTTTTCCAAAGCCACCTCTCGCAAAGCTAATTAATTGGCTCAAAAACCTTTTCATCTTTACCCTGTCAATATTCCTTTGCTGAGTTGAATAAACTACCACAAACAATGACATTTAGAAGAAAAAACTTAAATGATTATACAGTTCTAAATAGTAAAGTAATCTTAATCATAAAATTGGTCCATTAATGTTAGAAATCTTGCAGAAATTTTCCTCAGAATGATTGTTTTTTTTCCCCTCTTGAAGCTATAACTGCAATATAACTAGGACACCAAGTGTCAAAATTTGAAGCTACTGTTGATAAATCTGAAGCACAAGCTTCTCTGAAAATGATGTGCTTGCATTTGTGTTTCTGTGTATGTATACATCTTTGCAAGTGTGTGTGTATTCATTTGTGCACATGCACATTTATAAACAAATGCTTTTGTGTGTACATTGTATATACTACATTGCATATTTCTGTATACTCATACGTGCATACTGATGACCTTTATTTTACACAAGTGTGCATGGTCAGGCACGGTAGTGTAGCTATTAGCGTAACGCTTTACAGCGCCAGCAACCAGGGTTCAATTCCTGCCGCTGTCTGTAAGGAGTTTGTATGTTCTCCCCGTGTTTGCGTGGGTTTCCTCCGGGTTCTCCGGTTTCCTCCCACATTCCAAAGACCTACAGGTTAGGAAGTTGTGGGCATGCTATGTTGGCGTCGGAAGCGTGGCGACACTTACAGGCTGCCCCCAGAACACTACGCAAAAAGATGTATTTCACTGTGTGTTTCGATGTACATGTGACTAATAAAGGTAACTTATCTTATTTGCAATTACGGGTGTCTGGGTTTCTTTGTGTGTATCTTTTTATTTGTGCATTCTTGTGATGCATGTGAGTATATTTGTGCTAGAATATTTGTGTTTATAATTTGTTTGTGGGTATTTGAATGTGAGAGAAACTATTGCTACATTACACTTGTATTTTCACAATTTTCCTGTGGGATTAAAGTACTGCAAAACTGTTAAGAGAGCACATGACCACCAATGAGACTGAGCAGATTAGTACCTCTAGCAAAGAAATACTTGGAAAGAGAAATGTCAGATTTTTGTTTGCTGCAAGGTAAATGAAGTAATTTATATAGTTTAAGTCACTAAATACAAATGCATATTAAGTGACAAAACAGACCTGTCCTGAACTGTGGCAGGGATACACCTTCAACAATGTGTTAATACAGGAGATGGCCACTTAATGCCTTCCGTCATCTCGTCCTGATGTTTTCAATGACCGCCAATTAAAATTAACATTCATCTATTGTTGTCCCCTGCATAGTTTCAATGGTACACAATCAGAATGGCCACACTCAATGATTGGTTTCAATAGTCTTAATGTATCAGTTGAAGTTAAACTCTGAACAGGTTTTATTTCCCAAAGGCTGGTTCTCATTTTAATTAATCCATAAGTATGCTATCCATAATTTCATAACTGTAGAATAATCCCTAACAGGATCCTAAGAACGGTCAGGTGTAGTTAGTTGATATTGAACAGTTGTAATCACTTGGCAAAGTAACTAGAGCGAGAGCACCAGAAATCATCATGGGAAATAAGGTACAGAAATAACTATTTAATCACCTGAATAATTCAGTAACAGGAGGAGCATTTGGGGGAGAGAGCAATAAATAAATAAAGCCCTTACATTTTAGGAAAATAGGGTAAGATAGTCAATATTTTATGTTATAAGTAACAGGAAATGGAAAAAAATGTGTAGAAGAATTGATTACATATAGTGGTAAGAAAGTATTATGGTTTTAAATCTCTTTACAGGTTCTCACTGTACAGAACCTTACATGTAGCGGATCAGAGGAAAGTTCCACCCTCCCTCCAGGAATTGAATTTCATTGGTACAATGTCTTATTTCATCTTCATGGATGTTCTAAGGAATTGGACAACTAAATATTTTTTTATATGGACTCTAATGTTATGTAGGCAATTCAGACAGGAAAACATTGCTTGAAGAGAGTAGCACAGTCCTTTGAGGGAAAACAAGGTCCCACCAGCAGAAAGTAAATAAGTCATTTAGACTGTGGTGATGTTGGACAAGGCATGAACGTTCACAAGGGTTCCTATAAATAGTAACAAGAGATATAATCAATTCATGTCAACTGTAGCCCATTTCGTAGCATGCTTGCCTCTGAATCAAAAGGTTGTGGTCTCAAGCATCACTCTTTAAAATAAAGCTCAAAAATCTAGACCCAACAATCCAGGGCAATAGTGAAGGAATACTGCAATATTAATTAATAACTTGTTCAAATTAAGTCTGCTAATTTAGGCGAATGCAAAAATCCCAAGCTAATATACTTCAGAAGAGCAGGGAGATATTCCTGGTGTCCTGATCAATATTTATTCCTTGCTCAGCTTTGCTATTATCTGGTTGTTTCTGCATAGCTATTTGTGGGAGCTTGCTGTATAAAACTGTCTACCACTTTTTCCTGACATTAATAAAGGTACCTGCATTTAAAAATACCCTATTGGTTATAGAAAGAGCTACAAGGGGCATACAATTTTCTTTACAAGTCCTTATTTCTACAGACAGATAAGGATAGTTAGCTCTTTAACAAAGGTTCTTTATGGACATAGCCCAAAAGAAGAACTTCTCTATGCATTTTAAAACTGCTGCAATTGTACAATGTTCACTACCTTTAAGATAATATCCTTACAAATCACACTTCATGGAATTCACAATTCTTTGAGAAGGTTATAACATTTATTGAGAGTCTGCTATTTCAAACCTTGTATTTCAAGGCAAAAATTAAAATTATTCATTTGAATCTGCACAATTTATATCATGACAAAAGTACTTGTGAACAGTGTTTTTTTATATACAGTTTATAAATAACATGTTGTTTCAAAATCTGGGGAAAATGTTAGCATTTTTGTGAATTAAGTGCTATTTTTTGTTCCCAATTGAAGGATCTCAATCCCATTAACTTCCAATCTACGTGGTTAACAGTAGAAAATGATGGTTATCGACTCTGAAGTGTCTCTTATACCCAAATATGTTCTTTAGCTCAGATTTGTAAATAGCTGAGGCCAAGATGACAAGGGTGAACTTCAACAAGTCCCAGTTTATCTTAATGAACACTGCAGACACTTACCTTATTGGATTCTGTCGCCATGAGGGAACTGTTATTTCCCAAAGGAGGAAACATCTTCATTCATGAGAGGAAGACATCCCTACCTTCAGTAACCCATGGGAATAATGCACAAGCAACATGTCAGGGTTGATCAACACTTACAGACTGAAGCTTGATCTAGTTTATTCTGAATTAGGGCATGATTCACATCAGTTAGTTTCTGCATTTTCTTTCAGTGGATCTGCATTGCAGAGCTATTGAAAAACTGGATTATGACTGATTGTAACTGCAGCTGCTTATCAGTACCCAATACTACTGTATAAGAGTGACATGTTGTGTAAACTGCAAATTGTACTCTTAAATGCCTTGTAACATGGGAGATTTACTGCAATAGTTCTCGCAGGACTGCAGACATAATTTCTTTGTATTATTACAAGGGCACAGCAGGGCATCAAACTTGAAGTGTGTGGAGGTTGCATGTTCTCTTTGTGGAGTCTGCAGGTTCACTCTGTGGCCACGTGGATTTCCTCCAGGTACTCTGTTTTCCTCCTACATCCCAAAGATCTGAGGATTGGTAGGTTAGTGGCCATTGTAAATTACTGTCAATGTGTGGGTGAGTGATAGAATCTGCAGGTAGTTGATACAAACATGGGGAGAATAGGTTACAGGGAAAATTGGTTGTGGGATTGGATTGGTCCAAGCCAGCATAGACTCAATGGACCGAAATGGCCTCCTCCTATGTTGTAAGGAAACATGGAAGTGCCATTTATGATACTTTCATCTGCTATTTTTATTTGGGATATTTAGATGCAAGTAACACACACACACACACACACACACACACACACACACACACACACACACAGATCCAGAATCTTCACTGAACTGCATCAGTCTTCATTGAAGTTTGCCCAACATCCACATTAATGATGCACAAGTTTCCATTATAAATCGCACTTGTGCCACCAAAAACATTTGTGCTCATTCCTTGTTTTTCAAAAAAAAATCACATTAGAACCATAGAGTCATTCACAAACGGTCAATTTAAAAGCCTGCTTTAACAACTGGTGAACCAGACGTCATAGCCTCATTGGCTGTCAATTTATTCGCTGAAAGCTGCTGCCCACTTGCACTGGGAAAGGACCTGAGGTGTGCTGCTCTATACTGGGCTACACAGATGAACTGGGAACAGGTCTCCCAGCAGAATACTATTCCTGGGATCATACTGGGACAAACAGTCTGGTCCAAGGGCAGGTATCCAATGATCTCAGGACCATCTGCCCCAATATATTCTTCCCAAGGTGTGGTTTCCAGAACTGTTCACAATACTACAGCAATCCATGGAACATTGATAGAATCACTGTGACACAAGTAAATTAGTTTCCAAGGAAATTATGTTTCAAGTACTTGCTGGGAAGCATCTAAACCTGCCCAACATTTGATATAATTTGCTGCTCACAGTACTCGAGACTCTAGGTTATTACAACAGCAAGGCAATTTTGTACATCTGCTGTTCTTTTGGTAATATATTCCAAACAATCTTGTTATTATGTATTGCTCCAGTGGCAGCAATAACACTGTTTAAGCCCATCAGATATTGAAGTAAACTGATGTTGAAAGTGCATAGGACATTGTTGGGTGCACATTAGACAAAAATGCAGTCATTTACACAGACACAGTGAAAAGTAACAATGGTATGACTGAAGCAAAATTATGTATTTTTCATAAAATAGATAGAAAAGCTGATGAAAGTCATTAAATGATGAAAGGACATAACTTAGAATTGAACAGATAACCTAGACAGAAACTAAATTGCACTCTTGAAGAAACGTCATTCTGTTGGGGGTGGGGGGGGGGGGGGGTGGAATGGGAAGGAGGCCAGGGTTTGGAAATGCTTGATTGTTGAGTAATTCTGAGGGAAATACTGCACTGTCAGTGGGCAATACCGAGGGATTGCTGTACTCAGGTGCTGAATTTAAGGGAGTGCTGTATTGCTATTAAGGCAATGCTGAGAAATTGATGCATATTCAGAGGACCAGCACAGAGGGAGCACAGCACATTCAGAGAAGCAGTACAGGTAGAACACCACATTGTCAGTGGGAGAGCAGAGAAGGAACTCAACACTGTAAGTTAATAGTGGGAGAAAGCTGGACAGACAGATGGATAGTACCTAACAAATTGCTTCATTTTCAGAAGTTCATTAAATTAGAGGATGCTGCATTGTTACAAAGGTGCTTTAAAAGAAGCAAATGCATAAAAGGGGCATTAATGATAGACTGCAGGGCAGTACAAGAAGAATGGAACACTGCTATGACAGCACTACGGACAAAGCTGCATCATCAGGAAGCAGCACTGTAGGTTTTCTGCATGGACAATTTTGCAATTCTGGGTAGGAAATCTGGCATTGATCCTCCTCATTGTGTAATTGGGCTGGCAGCTATGGGTGTACATTTCCCTTCATGTGTTTAGGACTCTGCCAATTATGTTACAGTGAATTGATCATTTTGGACATATATTCAAACATTATATATGAAAGCAGGCTTACACATACAGAATTGTGATGATGATGAGAACTTTTGTTTTGATGAAGAGATTGACCAGGGGTCACCAGGAGCAAGTCCCCTTTCTTCTTTAAGGTACATCATGGGATCTTTTACATTGGTTTGACAATGGCTCAGTTTATCATTTCATCTAAAAGACAGCACAGCACTCCCCTAGTGCTGTACTGGAACATCAGATCGGGCCTGTGTGCTCAAGACACAAAAGTGGAATTTGAACTCATAAGCCTCTGAGTCAGAAGCAGCATGGTATTGGTTGAGCCATAGCCCTCTCTACATGGTGCTTTAGAGTGCAAGTCCATGGATTTCATCAGGGATATTTCACGATTTCTTCAAAGCAAGTTGAAAATTCTATAATCCAAACAGCAATCAAACTCAGTATACACAGCATTCCTGCATGCTTTGAAATATCATAGAGTGATATAGCACAGAAACAAACCCTTTGGCCCAACTTGTCCATGCTAGCCAAGATACCCATCTAATCTTTGCCTGCCCATATCCCTCTTATGACAATAATACATGCCTAGCAATTGGGTTTCATCCTCTTTGGCAAGCTAAACATGTACCTCACTTAGCATCAGCAGCCAAATGGATCCTCACAAAAAACTTGGGCAAAAATGTTAAGAACACTGAATCATGTGCTAAAACTGGACCTGCACTCTTTGTATCGAGAACCGTGAAAAGAGCTTGCAACAGATATGTTACAGAGCTTCAGGCCTTAAGGATAAGACAAGATAAATCTATTAGTCACAGGTACATCGAAACACACAGTGAAATGCATCTTTTGCGTAGAATGTTCTGGGGGCAGCCGCCAAGTGTTGACACCCTTCCAGCATCAACAAAGCATGCCCACAACTTCCTAACCCGTATGTCTTTGGAATGTGGGAGGAAACCGGAGCATTCGGAGGAAACCCATGTAGACACAGGGAGAATGTACAAACTCCTTACAGACAGTGGCTGGAATTGAACCCAGGTCGCTGGCACTGTAATAGTATAGTGCTAACCACTACACTACCATGCCTCTCTATGGGAGCCAGAGAACAGATGGAGAAAGGGTCACCAAAGAGCTGAGGGATTGGGTAGCCCCCCAGGGAGCCACACGAGTGGCTTCGGTGCTGTGTTTTTATATAAAAAGGTAACACTAATGATGGATCTGTACACAAATGTAAAGGTTTGCACTGTTTTATTGTTGTATATAGTTTGTTTTTTTATGATGAATAAAGTTATTTTGGAATAAATAAAAGAAATTGTGGAGGGAGGGGGTCCCAGCACTCTCATGTGCACATGAGCAGCCTCCACACAATGGTCTACTGCAATCAATCCCACCCCACGCCATCTGATGAAGGGGCCTACATGCACCTCAGATGTAATTTGTACCAAGTCTGTGGCTATCATAGGGACTACAGCTGGTTCAGTCTGAGCATTGACATCTGAAGCTGGTAAATGTGTCCAAGATATCAACGTCAGAGTGCAGATCTTTTCACTGATGTCCCATTGTCAATCCCTGCATAATGTGCCCTGCTTTGTGTAAATGATCAGCAAAGGTCACTCTTAATACACAGTACAATGCATAATGTGGTAAAATTGAAGTGAATATTTTCAATAATGTATAAATAACTAAAACATTGAAGTAAAACAACATATTTTCAAATAAAGTAACTTGTCTTCCTCTTTCCTTCAGTTGTGGTCTTGGATCTTCTGCACATGTATTGAATCCAAGACATGGTTGTGCCAAGGCAACTTTCAGAATAGACAGTAAAATCTAGCCTAACTTACCTGTCTGTGACAACAGGGGTGTGGACATTGTAGGGTCCCTCTCATCTAAGCTGGTGCAGGCAAAGTCGGCTGAATGGCTTCTTTCTGTACTGCATGATTAAACAAGTAAAACTCCAAAAATCTGGTACCTGATTGTTCGGGAATCCAGATGATCCAGTATCTGGCTCTTTCGTTAGTCTGGAGCATTAGTCAAGGGTCCAAGTGCAAGCATGTGTGCAGCCAGAGCCAGGGGTCAGAGTGCAGCCAGGAATCAGGTCCAGACAGTTGGTCAGGTGTACAAGTGGAGCCAGGACTAGAGTCTGGAATACTGGGGATCAGGAACAGAGATAGGTTTACAGCCTGGCTTCAGAGACCTTGTATGTTTCCCATTGTATTTGAACTCATTGGGTCACTGAAATATTTATTATACTACCGTGTAACAAGTATAATAAAAATGTGTTTAAGTGGTAATTGGAATAACATCCAATAGTCTGAAAAATCTGCCAGTCCAGCACCAAAAATTCCAAGGGTGCTTAATGTATTGATTTCATCATCTTCATACTCATTTGGTAGCAATGGTTATGGCTAATGGTAAATCAGAATTGGTCTTGGACCTAGATATCTTTGTTCATCAACAGTGATTTACTTCTCAGAAGAAAACAAAAACAAGTAACATTTCACAAGCAGCAGGTAGAAAGGAAATAAGCAGACACCTACTGCCCATATTTTCCTGACACTAACAAGTTTTACCTCACAGAAAAATAATTATATCACATCCTATTAAGTACACCAGGTGGTAAGACTGCATATATCACATTTTTCCTACTACATCTTTAGGAAGCATTTCTCCTCAATGAATAAATCATAATCTCATTGCACAAGGGTATAACTTAATAAGAAGATATCTTATGACAATGTGCTAAAGTTTTGAATAGGCACTTTCAAAACGCAAATTGTTCTGATATGCTGAGACTTCAATAATTAAGAGCCATTATTTTTCTTCCTATGGACTGTGCCAAATAAAGTTGGGAAGTGCAAACAAATCTTGTCAGTCTTGAGCCATAAAATCATTATAGCACAGAAGGTGACAATTTTATAAAGCACTCTTGGGCAGTCCCATACCCGCTGCTCTGTTTCCATTGCCCTGCAAATTATTTTCCCTCAGAAATCTATCCAATTCCCTTTTGAAAACCCTTTGTACCTGTTTGGCTGATAATGAAGCTCTCTCTGTAAAAGGAGACTTTCCTCACATTCTCTCCTGTGATATTTTACCATCACTTTGAATCAATGTCCACTAGTGTTTGGGCTATGCATTAATGGGAACAGCTGATCTCATGGACTTATATACTTCCATAAAATCTCGTTCATCTTTCTTTGCTCCAATGGGAACAACATATTCTGGCACTCATTAAGTTTTTATTAAATACTCATTGAGGTACTTGTTAAATATTCCAGCCTTACACACCTGTCCAAGTCATAGATCAACTTTATCTCAAAATGACCTACTCCTCCTCTAACAATTTATTTAATATTAACTTTCCTCTGGAAGCTTTTGTGCTCCTTTTTATTGTTACTGTAATTCCATTCTCATTTTCTCTCTTTATCTGTCTTATTTTCCTTTTCACCTCCGCTCTCAACTAACATTATTCACCTCTCATGCATCCTCTATGCCTATTTTTTCATTGAACCATCTTCCTTATCTCCTTTATTATCCAAGGAGCTCTTGATTTATTTACACTTGCTTTTTTTCTTTACTGGAATGTACCTAGCCTATACCTGAAACAACGTTAATAGATGAATCAAAACTGAGAAAACCAAACTTATTGTGTTAATCAAAAAGGTTGATTTAAAAACCATAATCAGATGTTCAGTTACTCTCCAAAATAACAACATGTAGTCCAACCAAGAAAATAAGGCAAACTGTCATATAGTGATGGCAAAATTTCACTCAAATACAAAGGGAGATATATGGAACTTAACTGAAACTATTGATGAGCTATCACAATCGGAGTTCCTGCTGACTTTGGAATAAACTTCAATTGAGACATTTTGTTTAAAAAGGAAAGGACAAGTCTGGCTTTTTTTCCTTGTTTAAAAAGAACAGCAGAAAATGAGATGCACAATTATATAACTCACGATAACAAAAGGTTGCAATGACTAATTCTCAAATGAACTGAAATAATGTTACTTAAACTGATGAAAGAACTAGGTGAGATTTTGTCAAACTAAGCACAATAAGTGGAAAGGTGGCAATTACACTCATATGCACATGGATTGTAACTCTTATGTTAATAAAGACAGAGCCAGTAAGACTGCCAATCATTGGACCCCCACTTGAAATGCAGTTACTGCAAGGTGTCTGACTACTGTAGTATTGTATGCTATGGTTGCACAAAGTGTAAAATTGCATTGTGGTGATTTGTAACTCTAGAATCCACACACATGAATTGTGGAACGCCTCACAGAATGAACAGTTAGCCAACATTTTCTGCAGCTTCAGTACACAGCTTTATCCCATCCCATGTGGTCTTAAACTGTTCAGGAACTGGATATTCTTTCTGCAAAGGAAACAAAACTTGTGTTAGTGGATAGAAGTTTATACCTGAAACAGAAAACTAACATTTAAAATTATAGATTACTTATTCTTAACTCTATAGCATGGGCATAAAATTGGACAGCACAAGGAGGAGGTTATTCTGTAATGGCAATCCAATTAGTTCCAGTCCCCATAGATCTGACAAGTAATTATCTGGTTTTTCAGCCTCTTTCTAGGTTTAATGCTGTGTGCTTCTATCTATTCATTTTTTAGGACATTGCTGCCATGGTCAAATTTATTGCCCTTCTCTGTTTACCCTTGAGAAGGTAATTGCCAGCCATCTTCCTGAATCACAGCATGCCATTCCCCACTAATTTTCCCTGAAACATATTTTCTCACATTCCCATTAACTCTCTACCCACTGTATACTAACACTCACTACACAAGGGGAAATTAATGATGGTAATATGAATTACAATTCATATTAACTCACACATCTTTGGGATGAGGGAGGAAACGAGAGCACTCAAGGGAAACCCACGAGGTCACAGGGAGAATGTGTAAATTCCACAGAGATGGTACCAACATTGAACCCAGGTCACTGGAGCTGTCAGATAGCAGTTGTACTAGCTGCACCACTGTGTCACCCTAACGTTGATTTATCCCTTGTGTTGCTTCATTCACTCCTAGCCCCAGACCCAGTCTGGAACCACTCTTGGTGACAGACTCTGATGTCCCCCATCCAGAGTACATACTGTGCCCTTGTTAATTTCAATGCTGTTTCCAAGTGTTGTTCAACATGGAGATATAATGGGTTTAATATAATTAGCGGGTGATAATCAGGAGGAGCTATCCCCGCCCATGTTTGCATGATATCCATTGCAGACCCACATTGAAGACTTCAAGGTCTTTTCCCTCCCACTTGTACATCATTGGTGGGTCCAGCCGATAGGACATAGCCAAGTGTTGTTCAGGAAGAGTCTGGCATGTTGTGTCTAAGATATGACTCTGTGAGTCTGACAATATATAAGTTGGACTACATATATTGGGCTCCTATATGTTGGGCTTCCCCTTTTCCTATCTTCAGTCCTGAAGGAGGGTCCTGACCCGAAACATTGACTGCCTGCTTTTCTCCACGGATGCTGCCTGGCCTGCTGAGTTCTTCCAGCATCATAGTGTTTTTCATCTTGATTCCAGCATCTGCAGTTCTTTGTTTCTCACAGTTTAGACACCAGTTGTGATGAAGGAGGTCTTTGCGAGGTCAAGTGGATTGGGAGCAACTTTACTGAAGCTGAATTCAGTGCCTTGGTCAACGCCAAGTGGGCCATGCAATTTTATCATTCTTTTTTTCCAGCAGTTACCTACAGAAAAGATACCTACAGGAACGGTATCAATAAGCTTGAAAGAGTGCGGAGAAAACTTACAAGGATGTTGCCCGGACTTGAGGGCCTGAGTTATAGAGAGAGGTTGAATAAGCTAGAACTTTATTCCCTGGAGTGCAGGAGAATAAGGGGAGATCTTAAAGGTATACAAAATTAGGATGGGTATAGACAGGGTGAATACATACAGGCTTTTTCTCCTAAGGTTAGGTGAGACTAGAACTAGAGGACATCGGTTTTGGGTGAAAGGTGAAAAATACAAAGGGAATCTGAGGGAGAACTTCTTCACTCAGAGGGTGGTGTGAGTGTGGAACAAGCTGCCAGTGGAAGGGGTAGATGTGGGTTCAATTGTAATATTTAAGAGAGGTTTGGATAGGTACATGGGTGGGAGGGGTTTAGAGGGATATGATTGGAGTGTGTGTAGATGGGACTAGGCAAAAGATCAGGTCTGTTTCTGTGCTGCAGTACTCTGACCCTATGATTTCCACTGATGGCTGGAAATTGTTCCTCGTTTTATTTGCAAATTTTTGATTCTACTTAACTTTGGCCTGATCCCCTTTCTTTCTATTGAAGTTAACCCTTCTTCATTTAGGAAGTTCCCAATTAGATTGCTGCTTGGACATTATATGTCCAAAACCTCTGATACAATAATCACTGTTCAGAAGTGGTCTCCCATTGGCAATTGGTCCATTTAGTCCTTCTTATTCCCCAGAACTAGACTCAACAATGTATCCTTCCTTACTGAGCTGAAAACTTATTGATGAAGGAAATTCTCCCGAACACGCCAGAGGTTTCTCTACTCCATTTCTTTTTATCCTCATTAATACTGGAGTGAATTGTCCCCAATATTGACTCTACTTCTTTCTCAGCTCTTTAATTTCCCTACAGAACTACTCCTTTATCTCCCTCTCTATTTCCGGTGGTCTGTAAAATACTCCCAATAGAACAACGGCACATTTATTGCTTGCTAATTCGAATCACATAAGACCAAAAGATATAGGAGCAGAATTAGGCCATTCAGCCCTTCAAGTCTGCTCCACTATTCAATTATGGCTGATTTTTATAACCCCATTTTCCTGCCTTCTCCCGATAACGCTTAACCCCCTTAATAATCTATCAATTTCTGCCTTAACTACACCCAATGACTTAGCCTCCACAGCCCTCTTGTGGTAATAAATTCCACAAATTCACCACCCTCTGACTGAAGAAATTCCTCCTCAGCTCAACTTTAAAGGGATATCCCTTTATTCTGAGGGTGTGCCCTCAGATCCTAGACTCTCCCACTAATGGAAACATCCTCTCCACATCCACTCTATCTGGGCCTTTCGGTATCTGGTAGGTTTCAATGAGATCCTCCCTCATCCTCCTGAACTCCATCAAGTACAGCCCCAAAAACATCAAATGCAAACAAATAGATTGTACCTTTGATTCCTGAAGGACATCTTCCCCCTCCAACACCATAACTTTGTTAATCAATCCTGCTACCCTGGCTTCTTTTCGCCCTTCCCTGTCTTCTCTGACTGTCTTGTATCCAAGAATATTAAGTGCCTAGCTCTGCTCCTTTTTGAGCCCTGCTATGAACACAATATTATGCAACACCAAAAGCGCTGGAGAAATTCAGCAGCATCAGGTCAGGCAGCATCTTTGGAGGGAAATAGACATCGACCACGGCATATGCCGTCTCTTGTGTCTCCAAACACAATATCATATTCTCACATGACAATTTGCACCGGCAGGTCATTAACCTTATTCAACACACTGTGTGCATGTGTATGCAGGCATTCTAAACCTGTCTTTGTCTTTCTTGTTGCTTTCCTTAGCTGGTTCCCATCCTAAACATCTTCTACTCTAGTGTTACCCAACAAGCCATTCCTCTATGCGCCTTATTCCTCTTGTCGATTTTACATTTTGCCACCCTTTTCCACTGCCAGTTTAGTTTATTTACTCCCACATAAAAGAAATCAGATACAAAAAAAGAGTGGAGGCAATTAGCATGGATGCATGTAAGGGGAGCTAGATAAGCATGGAAGTGAAGTAAGTAATAATTTTTGTTGATATGATTAGGTGAAGAAGGGTGGGAGGAAGCCAGTTTGGAACCTACCACAATGCTGTATATCTACTGTCAGTGGAAGTACTAAATATGAGTAAATCTCTTGAACATCAAGTGAGGCAGCAATTGGGGAAAGGGGTGCACGTGGTTTAGAACATAGAACAATGTTTGGCCCACAATGGTGTGCTGACATTTTATCCTGCTCTAAGATCTAGCTAACCCTTCCCTCCCACATAGCCCTCCATTTCTTTATCATTCATATGGCTATCTAAGAGTCTCTTAAATGTCCCTAATGTAGCTGCCCCTACAACCTCTGCAGCCAGTGCATTCCATGCACCCACTACTCTGTGTGAAACACTTACCCCGGACACCCCCCTTATATCTTCCTCCAATCACCTTAAAATTATGTACCCTCATGTTAGCCATTGTCGCACTGGGAAGTTTCCGCATCCTTCCTATAATGAGGCAAACAGAACTGAACACAATACTCCAAGTGTAGTCTAACAAGAGTTCTATAGAGCTGCAACATTACCTAGCAGCTCTTGAACTCAATACCCTGACTAATGAAGGACAACACACCATACACCTTCTTAAAAACCCTATCGATCTGTGGGGCAACCTTGAGGGATATATGAACGTGGACCCCAGGATCCCTCTGTTCCTCCACACTGCTCAGAGTCCTGCCATTAACCTTATATTCTGCATTCAAATTCAATCTTCCAAAGTGTATCACTTCACACTTACCCGTGTTGAACTCCATCTGCCACTTCTCAGCTCAGCTCTGCATTCTATCATATCCTGTTGTAATCTACAGCAACCTTCTACACTATTCACAACACCACCAACCTTTGTATCATCAGCAAACTTACTAACTCACCCTTCCACATCCTCATCCAAGTCATTGATAAAAATCACATAGAGCAGAGGTCTCAGAACAGATCCCTGTGGAACACCACCACTCACCGACCACCAGGCAGAATATGTTCCATCTACCAGCAGCCTCTGTCTTCCATGAGTGAGCCAATTCTGAATCCACTTTGATGGTTTGATGGATAGACGTGGTAGGAAGGGGAGTGGAACAAAAGCCAGGGGAAACATCCTCCCCGCGATAAGCCTGCCAAGCCCTATCATAATTTTGTATGTTTTAGTAAGATTTCCTCTCATTGTTCTAAATTCAAGTGAATGCAAGCCTAGTTGGCCCAATATTTCCTCATGCAACATTTCTGGGATGGCAGGTAATCAGTCTGGTAAACCTCTGTGGGACTCTTTCTATGGCAAGCATATGCTTTCATAGGTAAGGAGAATAAAACTACATGCACTACGCTAGCAGTGCTCTTTGGTAAGACATCCATGCTTCTGTACTCAAAACTTCTTCCATTGAAGACTATCATGCAGTATGTGACAGCAGCAACTAGACCTCAAGCAGCACAAAATGAGGCCCCGTCCATCTCATCCTGATGGCTTTCTGACATTTAAAGATGTCCAAAATGAATAATTTCATTGATAGATATTGAAAATAAGTAAAATTTCACTTAAAGTAGGATTAAATCATCCTGATGCAAGGCCTCAACCCGAAACATCAACTTGCACCTTTTGCCTCCATGTATACTACTTGGCCTGCTGAGTTCTTCCAGCATTTTGTTCTTTGCTCCAGATACAAAGTACACCTGGCCCTTCAGCTCAGATCACTATGGATGCCTGTGTGCTCAACCTGACTCCAGCACATTCCAAACTTATCTGTAGATCCATTGGCTTGTCATTGCACTTTCATCCATTCACTGCAGTATTCTGGAGAAATTACTATGTTTTATTGGGAGATGTTCCTGTAGCACCTTTCATAAGATCAGCTTCTCTACTCATTGAAAAAACAGCTTTTTGTGTTAATTAACCATTTGTTGTAAGCCCAGATGTGCACCTTGCCTCACCTCCAACTTATTTGCTGAAACAGAGTTATCAATTGACTCCTTATAGATTTATAAACTTCCTCAAGCTTCCATTTTCAATGTTAACCACTGTATCACCTTAAATTTAGCTTCAGACATTTAATTTCAGCAAATGCTTGGTAACACTGAATGCCAGTGGTGTCCCTAGAAACCAGTGTCACCAAGGACAAATGAATGAATACACACTTAACCTTTTAGAAAAAAATACAGACAAGGACATGGAGAGATTTGAATGCAAGGATGAGAATTATTAAACCAATCATGCTTGTTAGACTGGGAGCCAATGTAGGCCAGCTTTCACATAAGTGATGAGTGAATAGAAATGAAGTGAATTGAGATATGGGAGACTGAAAAATGTATAACAAAAGCAACTACATTTGAACACATAAAATAGGAACAAGGATAAGTCACCGAGCCCTTCAAACCTACTCTGACATTGAATTAGGTCATAGTTGATGTAACTGTAACCTCAAATCCACATTCCCATCTACCTCTGATAGCTGATATCTGCCATGGCCAAGAAAGCTCACCAGGAAGATAAAGAAATTTGGTATGTCCCCTGTGACATCAACTTTTATCAATGCACCATAGAAAGCATCCTATCCAGATATATCACAGCTTGGTGTGGCAACTGCTCTGCCCAGGACCACAAGAAACTGCAGAGAGTTGTGGACACATTTAATCCTGAACAGCCAATGAACTTTTGCTTGGACTCAATAAAACATCCTTCATAAACTTCAGGTCTTGCAAAACCCATGTGGGAAAGTTTCAGCTGTGCATTGGAATCAGTGGATCACAATGTATCAGAACGTCTGGAGTGAGCTCAATTTGCAGCCAATACTCAAATAAATATGTGGACCTATCAAGCAAAGAAAAAAAAAATCCACTTTGAATAGTTCAGAAGATTGTGGATCAAAGTAGTTACAAGTCTTTTCAAAGGAAATTACGAATGAGTTCAACAAACACATTGCCTTATGAAAAATAGAGTTTTACTTTGTTTTAGCTGTTTTAACTCTGATTGTTGGAGGCTTACCACTGGGAATTAGGGATTAAATTTCTGCCTTTTTTATGTTAAAATAGCGGAGGTGGGTTGTGTACTAAAGGCAAATCAATTATTAAAGAACTTGTAACAACAATAATGCTTTAAAGTGTAAATTATAATGTATAAGTACACAAGTTGGTCAGAACAAATCTGATGCTGGAACAAAGTATTTATTTAACTCTGAGGGACTATGTATCTGAATCTCTGTACACAGTTGCGGTGCAATATTGATTGGCTTTACTAATTGGTCTTACAGTCCCAGTCCTAACGCTACCTCAGAAATCGCTTACCTCAAGCAAGCAGAGCAATGTGCTTTTGTATAGAAAAGCAGCAGTTTCCTCAGTGAATTGAACCATGAAGTTATGGCCAGTAACTGGATTTACAGGAGGAAAGGAAGTTAAAAATACCAGAGCTTTACGTTAATTCATCTTGCAACATTTTTTAAATGCATAGGATTGCTATTAAAAGTGCTAACACCATGCTTGAACAATAGAGAATCAAAGATATCCCAGATTCTGTCACTGGGCTATGTTGAGTTGATTGAATTAACCAATTTGTGATAACGGAAATTGGTTGAAACTGTTAGGTTAAGGAAAGGTGCAAATAAGCTATGTAACTCACACTTGATTGTGAAGTAGAGCCATTTTGTTGGAAAATACTGAGGATGATCTTCCAGCCTGAACCCAGGACTTGTCCACATATTCCTGCAGAAATCCTCAAATTCCAGCACAGGCTTTGGCATAAATCAGCAGTGGCAACTTCTGCTATATCACCAGTTCTCCCAAATGTCCCTATGCTACTTTGGTGGACTTTTCATGGAGTTTAAAGGAGCAGGATAATTTTCCCCAAATTTCCCTGGTCTCAGACTGGAAAATCTGCCTCTGAGCTTGTGCTGGGTTAAAACTAGTACAACCGTGGGAAACATCAACTCCCAGGAGAAAAGTGAATATTTTTTTAACTTTTAATTGAGTAAGCTTTAAATCTTTTAATTTACTTTTATTTTGAGGGTGCAAATTTTAGCTTTATAAATGTAAATAATTAAGAACAATATTTTAAATGTTTTAAGATGTTTTTTGTTTAATATGTCTCAGGTGTTGACTGAATGTAGTTAGTGTCAAAGGCCTTCATAAACCTTCATTGGTTCTGATCACACTGACAGCTTTGGCAGTCCCTGAGTGTGGGGCTGTCCCAATCATCACTGTCTACCTGCATGTGTGCCAAAAAAAAGTGGCACGGGGCAGGTACACAGTGATGATTGGGTCAACTAAAGATCTGTCACTTTGACATTTATTTGTTGAGCTTAGGCAGGGTTAGACCTAGATTTGACAACTCCACTTTGAAAAAGCCTTCCAAATCTCACACTGTGTTTGTACGTTAAAGAACAGGCACTAAAGGGAAGTACTAGAAGCCTGTCTATGCCGAAATAATTGGAAAAAGTGGGAGTTAATAGCACCAAGCAAGGCAGTGCTCTAAAGCTGATGGCTCTGATTTATAAATGGGGGAAACGTGCATTGTATTTGCTCTTCAGATAAAAATCCCTTTCCCTTCATTGAGGAAAAACATAAACATTGTCAGTGTATTCTGAAACAATCATTTCACCTGCTTCAATTCTACTTCAAGAAAACAAAAGTGAAGGATTTATTTAACCAATGAGTGACAATGCTCTAAATGATCGTTCCAATGGAGAAAGTAATTTCTTATCATTGTGATTAAGTCAAATAAATGTTCTTTGTAGACCAGTTAGATCTTTCTGGAGTCAGTAATGCAAGAAAGAGGATTGCACAGATCAAATGAAGATTGTCTGGATAGACTAGAAATCACCCTTATATATTCTTTGGATATGTCTTCCTCTGTGTGCTAAAATCTTTCATTCAGTTTCACTGCTGTTATTGCAATTTCCGTCTTATCATGACTGCATTCAACATTTTGGAAAAAAACTGACAGACTTAGAGAGACAGCTGATGGCTTTGGGAGTATTTCATCTAGGTGCTGAGAAAACAGTAAGAAATTTACAGCAATAGAAAGTAAATAAATCCATTTACTCATTCTACTCATTCCATTTGACTGTCAAATATTTTTTGGTTGTTGGATTGTAAAAGGAAGAACTGCAAGCCAGAAAGCAGTTACTTTTTATTGAAAGCCCATACAACAATCCAAGTGAGTCTATCTTGCAGAACTTGAGTTATACTATTAATTCTTTTTCCCATGTACATTTTTGGTCCCATGTCCAAAATGTAAATGTACCTGGGATCCCCACCTTGGAAAGCATTCAGTACAACACATTGCTGGGTGGTGATCAGAAATGATTCATAGATCATTTTAAATGAAACCATTTCTAACAACAAATAGGCATGGAAGTTATATGTACTGTAGTCAGCTCTGTGGCTCAAAATTTATTGTTTAAGGGGCAAACACATCGTGGAAATGACAAACACTGGATTTCACTATGCTAATTTGCAAGATTCTCATTGTCTATTAACCATAAATCAAAATAATTTTACTTGTGAAATTTCAGTTGGTTATCAACTAATGTATTGTCTTAAACAACCGATCAGCCTTTTTTCTCTTCCTTCTATAAATAAGTAATGCAGTCCTGTTTTTTCTGGATAATTACAAACATAATAATTTTACAATTATAATTCAAAACTTGGTCACAGTCCCAATGTCAGTGATGGCATTATTTCATCCAGGCAGAACAATTACTTAGCGTGAAAGGCACTATTTTCTAAGATTACTGAATCCTAATTGAACTTTTGTTTGTCACTGATGCTATGTATGCAAGCAATTGCAAGGTTTTCTGAATAAGTGTCAAACAATAATACTGTGAATCAAATCAGACTCGAAGCCTTATCAAAAATTATACCATTTTTAGGTTTAAAACAATGGACAGCAAAGTATATTTGGAATGCACTTTGTGATATTGGGAAAAATAAGTTTTACCCTTTTCTAGCTTTAACAGTGACCTAACATTAAAAACGTCATAATGAATAGTCAAAGTCCATTTTAGTTATTTTAATTTTTGTCTGTTTGAAACAAAATTTTAAAGGAAACAATCTTTGTTTCTGATAAATCACATTCACCAGACCAATGTAACCCACAGGTATAATGCCACCACAGCAATTATCCCAAAAGTCAAAGATCTGATACTTTTCTGTACATTTTATGATCATCAGCTGCAAAAGTAATATTGTTTATCTTTGAAGATTTTCATTAAGATGAAAGGTCTCTATTAATCAGCGAAGGATTAACAGTTCTCCTATCATTTCATGAGAACCATCCCAATAATATTCCCACATCACACTTTGTCTCCTCTCATTGAGCAGTCCCTCAGGGTTGAGCATGACTTGCTTCCACTCTAGTATTTTGGGAGTGGAAGATGCATGATCATGTTTTGTCTTTAATGAAAGTTGGCTGTTGCACATTAGCTCCCAGATGGTTTTGACAGAGTGAGGTCTTGGTTCAGTGGCAAGGAATCCCAAAACTAAGCAGGCATATAAATGAACAAATACACACACACAAAATGCACTCAGGTGGATTCTGACTCCACATACTCATAAAGACTTAAACAGAAACATTCTTGTCCTCACAGTATTCTTTGGGTCTGTTCCTCAGCTCCTTAGTCTCCTCCCTCATTCACTCTCTTTTTCGCTTACTCTTACTCAAACAACCTCCTGCAATACCAGTTGCTTAACCATAAGCCTCATTGTGCCTGAAAGCCCTTAGTACTAACTCAGAGATTGATGCTACATTGATGAGCAAATTCGGTTAGACAGACACATATCAAGAGCAGGATACCCACTATTAGTGAGCTGCAGTCTGGAGTGGGTTTCTGTACATCTAAAGAGCTTCAGGGGACTTGGTTGATGAACATGATTGGAATGTATTCATGACAAGACAGATGATACTTTACAGAAATGTGGATAGCAACTTGTCAGGCCTGCCTCACTGAAAGCAGGAGCATTGAAAGATCCATCTCCAAGCAATACTAGTGTGTGGACCTAGGCAGTTTGACTTCCACCCAGGATGTCATGTGCATTTCTTGCTGGGAATTGTGACAATCCCATCCCACAGCGCCTACTAATGAAGGTTGCAGCAGGCACTTTGAAGGCTACTCAAAGTCTTGCCGCTTCCGTGTAGAGTTCTGGTCTTTGCCACACAGCAGCAGCTTGAATCTCTAAAGAAAAAAGAAAGGGTCATCATCAGGCAAAAACATGATGTGCTCACTGGGCAGAGAGATACCACTTGTAGGTAGATTGCCTTTCTCAATGGAAGCAGGAATTCTACCGATGGACAGCTCATGGTTTTCCAACATTGAGGAAAAACTGGGGAGTTATAGCATCCTGGAACTCATCTTTCCTGTGCAGCAGTAGAGATATGCCCGCACTCCACTCTCATTCATACTGCTCTTCATTGTGAGTATAGTCCTGCTCAGGTTGCGCAGCACAATGAGAAAAGTGAAAACACCGGGGACCAAAGACCCATGATTTAGGATCTGTCAGCAGCTCAGCACCAGGTCTGGAGGTGAATCAGTAGAGGTGCAGTCAGAGTACCAAGAAATCCTGGAATCATTGTCCATCCAGTCCCTTGAGAACCTGCCTGGTGTGGAAATTCAAGATTTAGTTGCTCTCCCTTATGACAGCTCTGTCAACCCCTGCTAAGTTCTCTCAGGCAGCACCCTTACCTATGTTCCACAGCCAGCCAGCCTTCCAAGGCTCAACTTCTACTGGCTGTGGGCCAGCAGTATGACACCAAGTCTTTTGGCAGCAATCCGGCAGCAACACTGTGTACACTGCAAATAGCACCAGAACATCAAAACCTCTACATAATATTGTAGTGCACAAGGAAATGTACTGAAGAATGTTTTCATATTTGATGAAAATCAGAAACAGAAAAAAAAACTGCTTCCTCAAAGTTCTTTGCACAGATACTGGCAGACCTGCTAGGTGTTTTCAGCGTTTTCTGTTTTGGTATGACTTTTGATGCTTGCATTTTTTGCCTTTGAAAATGATTCTGAACACACTAACACTGTTGTAATGTGTCCTTACTTAAGACAGATTTCATCCTTCATTATGCAGAGATAAGTGACATCGGTGTAGCAGCTTCTGGGATTGTTGTAGTCCCCACCATGCTTGAGTGAGAAAGGTTTCTAATGGAGTGCCGCTAGTAGTATTACTGCTGAGACATCCATTTGAATGATTATCTCAGCAGATCAATGTTTTAAACAAAACCTTCCTGTCTTCTAAAGCAAATTCTGTGGACTTCGGAAAGTATTTGAGTTGCCTGCAGTCAGTTCTATGGCTATGTTAGCTGAGTGTGCCTTTAAATTGTTGGAAATGTAACACACAATGTGCTCCATGTCGAAATGATTGTTGTTGGTTGCACCCAAAAGCTCCAACTTATGTTGCTTTGGAGAAAGCATGCTTATGAGGTCTCAGGTGCTTGACTGACAAGAGAGAAAACAAAATCATCTGACATACTGTGAATTGTGCAGTGTCTAATTTGCACATACAATAAAAAAACAGGTGCAAATGGGTCCAATATCTAGACTAAAGAATTTGCAAAGGGGAATTGATAGGTTAATTGAGTGGGCAAAAAAAAAATTGACAGATAGAGTACACTTCAGAGAAATGTGAACATTTTCACTTTAGCAGGAAAAAATAGGAAAGCAGAATATTATTTAGGAGCAAGTTAATAGACACGATGAAGCAGACAAGTTGAAGTGTGTTTATTTTTATGCTGTAAGTATTAAGAGTAAGGATGATGAACTTAGAGCACGGATCAGTACATGGAACTATGATGTTGTAGCCATTACAGAGACTTGGTTGAGAGAGGGACAGGACTAAATGCTTAATATTCCAGAGTTTTGATGTTTTAGAAAAGATAGAGAGGGAGGTAAAAGGAGGGGGAAGCTGTACTATGAATCAGGGACAATATCACAGCTCCACTGAGAAGGGACATAATGGAGAACTCATGCACTGAGACTATATGGGCAGAATTTAAAAATAAGAAAGGTGCAATCACTCTGTTGGGATTATACTACAGACACCCAAATAGCCACTAGGACATTGAGGAACAGATATGCAGGCAGATTAGAGAAAGGTGTAAAACCAATAGAGTTGTTGTCATGGGTAACTGTAACTTTCCCAATATAGACTGGGACCACCTTATGCAAGAGGTTTAGACAGGGCAGAATGTATTAGGTGCATCCAGGAGGGTTTCTTAAATTAGTATGTAGATAGTCCAAAAAGAGGAGAGGCATAACTGGACCTGGTGTTGGGAAATGATCCTGGCCAGGTGACTGACCTTTCAGTGGGATAACATTTAGGGAAAAATGACCATAACTTCTTAAGTTTTAAGATGGCTATAGATAAGGATAAGTATAGACCTTGCAGAAGAGTATTAAATTGGAGCAGGGCAAATTACGAGAGTATTAGGCAGGAATGAGGGAGAGTTAATTGGGAACAGTTGTTTTTGGGCAAGTTCACATATGACATGTGAAGGGTGCTTAAAGACCAACTGTACAGAGTACAGGACAGGTATGTTGCAGTAAGAAGGAAGGACAAGGATGACAAGGTAAGGGAACCTTGGATGTCGAGAGAGGTGGTGAACTTAGTCAAGAAGAAAAAAGGAAGTGCATGTAAGGTTTAGGAAGCTAAAATCAAATGGAGCCCTTGAGGGTTATAAAGAAGCTAAAAAAGAACTCAGGAGGGGAAATTAGGAGAGCCAGGGGGGGCCATGGAAAGTCCTTGGCAAGTAGGATTAAAGAGAATCCCAAGGCATTTTATATGTAAATCAAGAACAAGAGGATAACCAGGGAGAGGGTAGGACCACTCAAGGATAAAGAAGGGAACATGTGCCTGGAGGTGGAGGATGTGGGTGAGGTCCTAACTGAGTACTTTGCATTGGTATTTACCAAGGAGAAGGACATAGAGGATAGTGAGATCATTGTGGAGCATGCTAATATGCAAGGTCATTTTGAGATAAATAAAAAAGTTGTGTTGAGTGTCTTAAAGAACATTCAGGTGGATAAGTCCCCAGGTGTTAAGGGGCTGTATTGCTTATCCTTGCTCCTATTTCTTGTGTTCTTATTACTTCACTGGAGCTCAAGAAATTCTATTCTTCCCTGTCACAGATGTTGCCAAAACACATGACTTCTCCCAGTTCTGAAATACTATAGCAACTATTATGTATTTGACCAATCACTCCCAAATCCCTGCATTCTGAGGCTTTCCAACAACTTTAGTGCAGAAAAAATTCACAATCCCTGTACAATTCTTCAAAAGTTTCAATGTTGCCAAACATAGGACCACACAAATTCCTAATTCTACTTAAAGATCTTTTCCACTGTTACCAGACTTTCTGTCCCAGCCACAAGTCCCTCAGTCTTTCTCATCAGTAAATGTGTCGTCAGCTTCTTTCTTGAGTCAGAAGTACTCTTACCCCACCCCCCCCCCAGCCCACCTCAACCCAGAAATCCCCTTACCCCTGGTTTAACAAAGTATTCACCCCAACAGTTCCTCCTGTAAGACTCCCGTTCCTGCCAATACAATACCAAGACATTTCCACCCAAGCTGTCTTCTATCTCTCCCATGGAAATTGAGACCATTTTCCCCTCCATTTGGCTGTCCTGGACAGCAGCAGTAAGGGGGATGGATGACAGGTTAATCCAACACCGAGGCTATGATCTCCATCACCAGTTGTGTAATGGGAACAAGCTGACTCTGCCCATTGGGATGGAAATGCTCAGTTTGGAAACTGGATAGTGATCAATCTCAAAGTTAAATTCCATCTAATTCTACAACATAAGTTCTAGCTAGATCAAAGAAGAAAATCTGACCCTTTGAACACCAGAGTTATGAATTAAAAGCATTAGAAGTGTCATGTTTGAATTGTAGGTCAGTTCTTTGTCTTTCAGATGATGATGAGTCTCCTGTGTATTAACATAATTTTCTTTCTGATATTCATATTACTAGAGTATTTTTTAAAAATTTATCCTATTAAATCTTATGCAGACCATAGTAGTTAAACAGTTCATATCAGTAATGTTGAATGGTCTTTCATGATGCTGATGGCTTCATGTCATTTTCATGGGGCAATAATAAGCATTCAAGCACACCGAGCCTTATCTCTTCATCAAAATCTTGTATAATGAACAACCAATATTAAATTAGAGTAATAGAGCCAGGTACAATGAGAAGCAGTAAAAGCAAAGTCAGATAACCCATTAAATGTGATGATTATTAATAAAACACGTTTTAAGTTGCATTCTACCAAGGAAATCAGGTGATTATGATTCTCCAGTGAAATGGAAGTTGCAAGCCTATAGGTTAAATGATCACATTGAAACAATATATCTGCATGTCCTCAACGGGAGTGAGAATGAAGATGGATCTTTTCCTCACAAAGGGGTCTAGTTGTTGCAAGTTAAATAACCCACCCTATTTCACTGCTATGTTCTGTTACTAAAATCTGGAGATGGTTTTCAGGGGTTGTGTAGTTATTGGTTGCATAATTTTTCAATTCCCTTTGTGCTTGCTGAGAATAGTCTTTCCTTCCTCTCTGAGTTGACTTCAAGGACAAGAGCTTATTACAAACTTCCATCCAAGTCATCAACTGGGGAGCTCCTGTCCCCCAAAATAAGGTAACATCAAACTTGGAAAATTAAAATATTTGATGTGCCAATTGAAAACTCCTGTTACATAGTTATCTACAGCCATAGCTCCATGCAGCATTCTGTTATTGTTTTCTTTATACTTCCTCGATGTACTTGTGTTTGGAATGACCTGTCTGGATGGCATGCAAAACAAAGCTTTTCAGGGTATCTCAGTACATGTGACAATAATAAACCCTCCCCACCAGAACCATTAATCATTTAAGACAATGCATTTGCCATGTTGAATTTCAAATAACATTCCAGCAGTTTTTCTCTGCTTTCAGCACTCAACTACCATTTCAGAGCTGTAAAATTTAACAATTTCTACATTAAATTGGAATAATTAACTGCTTACTGGTAGCTTCTGTCACATTTTCCTACTTGATATAGATAGTGCGCTGTATTAGGTAAGCGTTTTGCATTAAGTGAGACAACAGGAATTTAAGGAACTAACGGTGCCAAAAGAAAACATTTAAGAAAAGAATAGATAGAATCAGGAAGAGGGCATTCAGCACTCTGTGCCCACTCTGCTGTTCAAAATGATCCTTTCTGCTCCTTTACCCACAGCTTTCCTGCACTAATGCCTTATTACCTTAATTTCTAAAACATTATCAGTCTCTGACTTGAATATATGCAGGGACTGAGCCTCAGTGATGCTCTTGTGTAGATAATTCTAAAGATACAACACACTCTGGGTAAGGAAATTTCTTCTCACTTTATCCCCAATGGTTAACCCTTTATTTGGAGACTGTGGCCCCTGTTGCTAGTTACCTCAGCCAGGAAAACATCATAGCTGCATCTATTCTATCAAGACTCATAAGAATTCGTTCTCTGCTTCGATGAGTTCACATTCTAGTGTTCTAAAATCGAGAGAGGATATGCCCCATCTGCTCAAACTCTTATGACAAACCCACAATTGCAGGAATCAATTTGTTGAACCTTTGCTGCACTCCCTCTATTGTAATTATATCTTTCATTAGCTGGGCAGACCAGATCGTTACACAAAATTCTAAATGTGGTCTCACTGGGGCCTACATAAATGGAGCATGATGTCTTTGTTCCACTCAGATCCTCTTATAGTAAAGACAAACATGCCATTTGCCTGATGAATGTTATTATCAGATATCTGAACGTTAATTACAAACTGAAATTAATGCCAATCTTAATGAAAAACTGGGTGAGGATAAAAGATGTAATTCATTTCTTACCCGTGGCTGCCTCCAAAATGTCCTTTATATATTCACAATCACTTGTCTATTCATAACAATCACTGATGACAGAGAATGGACAACACAGAACTGACCATTTGGCCCAACATTGTTGTTTATGTTCCTCATAAACCTCCTTTCACCTTGTTCCATTCTACTCTGTCAACATAATCTCCTGGAACTTTGTCTTTCATGCCTCCACATAAATGTATCCATGCTGTAACATGCAAACTATTCATTGTAATGGCATTATTAACATTCCAACGACATTCTGAATAAAACAGTTTCTTCAGCATTCCTTGTTGGATTTATCACATTCCACAGTTTACCTCATCACAGAGAGCTGAGTATATTCAAGACTAAAAGTGATAGATGTTTGGACAATAATGGAATCAGTGGAAATGGGAGTCAAATGGTGAGATGAACTTGAGGCCTCAATTAGTCATGATTCTATTCATTGGCGATAGAGAGACAATGTGGCCTCATCTGAAACATTAACTAGTTCTCTTTCAACAGATGCTGCCTAACCTGCTTAGTTTTTCCAGCATTTTACATTTTCTGTTTTGTATCATGTTGGCTCAGTTTTTCTTATCCTACTCATATAAGTCTGGCCTGCTGAGTAGGTCACACCACTTTACCATTAACAACACATTACACAGACCAAGAAGCTAAATGTGTTTGTAACTTCTACCATTAAATCATTGTGAATCATCCTATCATAGACATTCTCTTTGTTTTACACATCCATCCCCAACCTTCTCTCCTACTGAAAACTAACTTGCATCTTTCCCTTTCCCAATTCTGATGAAAGATCACAGACCTGTGATACACAGATTTTTCTCTTTCCACAGATGCTACCTGATCTGCTGAGCTTTTCCAGCATTTTCTGGCTTTATTTCAGGTTTTCATAATCTGCTGTTTTCTTGTTTTATTTTCACTATGTGGCCTATCCATCTTTCTATCTGTTACTCTCTATCATATTAGGTTCCCTAATGTTGTTTCTTCCTACATCTACACCCCTCCTTTGGTGGAAGTAGTTCTTGATAACTACTCTATTCATAAATATAAACATGTCTATCAAATACACTCTCAACCTTTTTGTAGCTGGACCAAGGTGTCCCAACCTATCCAATCTTTCCTGACAGGAATATCTTTTAATTCCTGACATCAGTTTTTAAAAACTATTTTACACCTTCACTGTTTATTCAAAATCCAAGATTAACAAAACATTTTGTTTAATTATATCCCTCCAGAAATGAACCCTAGCTTTTGTTTAAATGGTTTTTGCTAACTTAAAATTGCTGCTTCTAACAATTTGTATGTATGGCTCCCCACAAATACGGTTATTGTTAATGTGTAAGGGGTACATCCAAAAAAAAGCAGAGAAAAAGATGTTAATAAGTTTATAACAAATAAAATATTTGATGTGAGCTAACAGCAGGATTTGGCAAGTTATCTGAGATTCCATAGTAGGAGGACAATTGTACTGCAACAACTAATTGTTATGGCTAATTTACTGTTTCAAGATATGCTGCTGTTAAGGGTGATATCTTGTTGACTTCTGAGCTGATCAAGAAAAAATGGTTGAATTATTATTGAGACAACTCTGGAGGGATAAATAATGAGGTTTGAAACTTGAACACCATAAAATAGTTAAGCGGAATCTGGTGAAATTATGTTAAACTTGAATTTATCCTTTAGTTCAGTACTGCTGGCTAATCCCATTATAGTGTTTTTGTCTTACCCTTTGTAATGTGTTGGTACTGCCCAGTATTTAACAACACAGTGGTTTAACTGAGGGTGTAACAGGTTACCTTTTGGTAAGTACAGAACACATAGAGGAACATAGAACATTGAACATAGAACATAGAACAGTACAGCACAGGAACAGGCCCTTCAGCCCACAATATTGTGCCGAACCAATTACATTAGTAATAAAACACCCAACTAAACTAATCCCTTCTGCCTAGATAATGTCCATATCCTACCATTTCCCTCACATTCATGTGCCTATCTAAGAGCTTCTTGAATGCCCCTGTCATATTTGCCTCCACCACCACCCCAGGCAGTGCATTCCAGGCACCCACCACTCTCTGTATAAAAAAAACTTGCCCTGAACATCTCCTTTGAACTTTCCCCCCATCACCTTAAGTGCATGCCCACTGGTATTAGACATTTCAACCCTGGGGAAAAGATATGGGCTGTCTACTCTATCTATGCCTCTAATAATCTTATACACCTATTTTAGATCTCCTTGCAGCCTCCGCTGCTCCAGAGAGAACAACCCAAGTTTATCCAACCTATCCTCATAGCACATGCCCTCTAATTTAGGCAGCATCTTGATAAACCTCTTCTGCACCCTCTCCAAAGCCTCGACATCCTTCCTATAATGGAATGACCAGAACTGAATGCAATATTCCAGATGCGGCTTAACTAAAGTTTTATAAAGCTACAGCATAACATTCTGACTCTTGAACTCAATGCCTCGACTAATGAAGACAAGCATGTCATATACCTTCATTACCACCCTGTCAACCTGAGCAGCCACTTTCAGGGAGTTATGAACTTGGACCCCTAGATCCCTCTGCTCATCAACACTGTTAATGGTCTTTCCATTAATAGTGTACTGTCTCTTTACATTTGACCTCCCAAGGTGCAACACTTCACATTTGGCCAGGTTAAACTCCATCTGTCATTTCTCTGCCCATGTCTGCAACTCTTCAAAATCCTGCTGAATCCTTTGCCAGTCTTCTACACTATCCACAACCCCACCAATCTTCATATCATCTGCAAATTTACTAACCCACCCATGTACATTTTCACCCAGGTCATTTATATACATCACAAACAGCAGAGGCTCCAGTACGGATCCCTGAGGAACACCACTAGTCACAGACCTCCAGCTAGAATAAGTCCCCTCGACTACTACCCTCTGTCTTCTATGGGCAAGCCAGTTCTGAATCCAAACGGCCAATTCACTGTAGATCCCATGTATCCTAATCTTCTGGATGACCCTCCCATGATGGACCTTGTCAAACATCTTACTAAAATCCATATAGACAACACCCACAGCTCAGCCTTCATCAGTCACCCTCGTCACCTCGTCAAAAAACTCAATCAAGTTAGTAAGGCATGACTTGCCCTACACAAAGCCATACTGACTGTCCCTAATTAGGCTATGATTTTCCAAATGCTCATACATCCTATCCCTAAGGATCCTCTCCAGTAATTTCCCTACCACTGACGTGAGTCTCACCGGTCTACAGTTACCATAAGAAGGACTTGGCCCTTCTTATGTGCACCTGTGCATGAAATTCTCTCGCCCTTGAAGGTGGACTACTATTATATTTGAATAATTGAGTTGCTTGTCCTTTTTAAAAAAATCAAAAAGTGGATGTGCTATACAATTATTGTTATTTCTTCGTCCCATAATTTAACTTAGTTTTGTTCCCCTTTTGTGAAAGAAAAACTTTGTGAAAATATTGACCTTTGTAATCACAACTTAATTTGTAGCAATTATATTATTTCTTTCTCTGGTAACCACTGATTAGGCTCGAGCTACTTCCTTCATCAACCATCCTAAACCTACTGCAGTTTCAATGGCCATCTGAGGTTGAAACCACATAAACTTTGCTGGGACCAGTATTCATCAGAAACAATTAGGCATAAAGATCCTTTGGGTAATCTGAGGGGATTACTGCTGGAGCAGAAAGTGATCCACAATGGGTTAGTAGCAATTTTAAGGAGGCTTTTGGAGAAGGAACTGATTAGAAACACTAAGTATTTCCTCCAGGTCATTATTACTCTTGGGTTTGAAACAAAAATAAAAAGTGCTGGAAATACTCTTCATGTCCAGGCAGCATCTATTTAGACAGAAACTGTCTATATTTGCTTTTGGACAAGTCTGAGATCTCTGCCCTCCTCCAGTTTTAAATTCTTTGCATTCCCACATTTACCATTGTTAACCATTCCTTCAGCAGAGGAGTCCCTAGGCTTTGATATTCCTTACGAAAAACATTCCCGTTCTCCATCTCCAGGCTCCCAGCTCAGGTGTAGTAGATGTTGTTGTTTCCATTTTACTTAACTATACAAAGTGAAGTGGATCGACATTTCTATTGGGACTTCAGAGTGTCCTAGGTTATTGGGGAGATTTAATTGGGAAGGAAGAATTCAATATGGCTAATAAAAAGGACAGGGATCCAATGACAACTGATGTGTTTTTACCTCTTACTACATGTATAGACCCTCCTGTGCACACAGATGTCTTTCACTGTCTCTGGTTTACAAGGGAGAACACTGACTACAGAACTGACATTTTCACATGACATGATCTTCCTCAAAGCACAATTGGACACCTACCACTTATTTCCACTTACTTTATTGTGTTTTCTTATGTTTAATAGAAGGATTAAATTCTTGACCATCTATTGTGAATTAAGTGTGTGCTTCTCCAGTAGCTTTAGTCGAAATAAGACGAGGGAAAGACTCCACTAAGTATAAACATGACAACAAAAAACATGACAAGTAATGATTGTACTGGGCTGTATACAATAAACATATTAATTAGCATCCCATCAAACAGCAGTAAAATGAATCAAACAGAAAGAAAGACTCATGTTTATATAACATCTCATGATATTTTAAAGTACTTATAAAATTCTAGTGTGCAGGTAAATGCAGCTTCATTTTACCCATAACAGAGTTGGGTAGACAGCATTGAAATTAATGTTTAGTTCATCTGTAAGGCTGTTGAATAAGTAAAAATGTTCGGCAGGACACAGAAAATTCTCAGATAATGCTCAGGAATCTTTAATCTTCACTTAAGCCCATTGAACAAGCTAAATTTGAGCTCAGTTTAGCATCTCTTGAGGACAATGTTTTTGCAGCAATCCCTCTGTATTGCATTGTCATGTCAACCCAGATTACAAGCAAGTCCTGGGGAGAAACTCAAATCATAAATTACTGTAGGATTGCTTCAAAAAACATCTAATCCTCAGTGGACTAATGCATCTAGTTTTTGTCTGACTCTCTTGGAACAAAATCTAATAACTGACCTTTTGTTTTGCAGTACAGTCAATTATCATGACAGAATGTTAAGTGCTTATATCCATGCCTCAGATCCTCAGACAGTACATTTCCAGGTAGCCGCAGGAAGGCAAAAGAGGTGTATAATGACAAATGTCTGCTGCCTCGATTGTACACCAGGATATCAAAAGCTTCCACCAAGCCAAGAACTGCATCTGCAATGGCTGTAGATCCAGCTTATTAAAAATGCGAGATTAGGGTCCTGCTTTTTCCCCACCATCTCAATCCTTCTTGAGTCCAAGAATGTGAAGGGTGACATTTCTAGATTTTCATTCCTTCTACCTCAAAACATAGAGTTGGAGGGGCTCTGTGGAAACATGAAAAGATTCTGAAAGGTAGATGAGGTCTTGCCACATCATCCTAATGTTAAGATTGGCTGTGGATATTTTGCCAGGCAACAGATAGCATTAGGGGTGTGACTGACTGATGTTAAAAGAAAATTAAATATAATTTCAGTCAGAAAATGAGCATGAGTGTTCCATTTAATCACTGGGAACTATCGGGAATATTGACCGAATTCCAGCATGTGGAGATCTAGAGGAGCAGAACAAGCTCCTCTAATAAGCTAAGGTTGTCTGGTTCCCAGATTGGAAAAGGAATCATATCAGTTTCAGGTACCTTAGAAAAGTGGGATACTGTTGGGTCAGAAAGGTTTGGCTGTTTCACTGTGGCTTGAAAATGCATAGTCTACATTGCAAAATGTTTGGGAGAAGGAAAGAAAAACAGAAGCAAAGTAGGTCATTTTTCCATTCAACGTGATCATGGACGATCCTCCATATCAATACCATATTCTTGCTCACTCTTGTTGATGACATTTGAATCCAGAATTCTTATCTATTTCCTTCCGAAATACATTCCGTGGCTTGGTCTCCACAGTCTCCTGTGGTAGAGAATTCCACCGGTTCACCACCCTCTGAATGAAATAATTTCTCCTATTTCAGTCTGAAATACCTTATCTTGAGACTGTGATCCTGATCCAAGATTCCTCAGCAAAGGGAAACATCCTCTCTGCATCCAACCTGTTGAGTCTTGTCAGAACGGTGTATGTTTCAACTCTATCTCCCCTTATTGTTCTAAATTCTGGTGAATACAGGCTCAGCAGACCCAATCACACCTCATACAAAAGACAGTCCTGCCATCTCAGGAATCAGACTGGAAAAACTTAATTGTACTCTGTCCATATCAGGTATATCTTTTCTTAGGCAAGGAGATCAAAACTGTACTCCAAGTATAGTCTTAGCAAAGTCCTATATAATTATAGTAAGACATTCTTGCTCCTGTACTCAAAGCACACCATTTGCCATTTTAACTTCTTGTTGCACTTGCATGTTTGTTTTCAGTGAATGGTGTACAAGATCCCCTTTTCTATTTCAGTAGTACTCTTCATATCTGTTTTTCCTACCAAATTGGATAACTTCACGTATCCATGTTACACTGTATTTGATCTCTTTGTCTACCCACTAAATTTGCCAAAATTGCCTAGAATCCTCTTTGTATCTTCCTCAATATTCACAATTGCACCATTTTGTGTCACTGGTAAATTTAGAAACATTATATCCAGTTCCCTTAACCATATCATTGATATATATTGTGAATGTTTAGTTGATAGTTTCATTTGTTGCAAATGTTGCATATGTTAATATGCAAAGCATACTTATAAATTTAAATCCATCCCAATTTAGGCAACAAAGCAGAATTGTTCATCTGATTAAACCCTTGATTGTTAAGCACTTTGATGTTTTTGCCCCATTTACTCTTTGCATCTATAATAGAAATACACAAATATTATTATCACTGCTTTTATTGCATCATTAGTTGCAAAGTTACAAGATTAAAGGGCAGCCTTTTGAAACTGAGGTGCGCAAGAACTTCTCACAGAAGATGGTGGATCTCTGGAATTCTCTATCCCAGAGGGATATGGAGGCTGGATCACTGGGGGTATTTAAAGAGGAAGTAGTTAAATTTATTTAAAGATCAGGGAATTGAAGGCAATGGGGAACTGGCAGAAAAGGAGATGAGACCTGGGCAGGCTTTAGGAATTGAGTGGCCTACTTCTCCTGCTTTCTTATGTTCTTCGTTTGGAATAACCCTTTTGTAAAAGGAACATAGATCTTCAGTTATTAAGATTCATGTAGTAACCAGCTTAGGGGCTAATAATATCTGTAAGATATCAATAATTTTACATTATACTTAAGAAATCTTTATAACTCTGATTTTCCTTGAGTATTACCTGTTTTTTTTGTGTGCTCCATGTTCTGTGACTCTACCTAGTTAAGTGTTCCAAAATCTTGACGTTAATGATTAGACATTACGCATGGTGAATTGGATGAGTTCCCCAGTGATATCTACTAAATGTTACGCTGCTTGTGATTTACCATGGTTAAATGAATTATTGACCTTTGTATTGGCCATTAAATTTTGGACCAGATAATTATAAATTTATAATAAAAAAGACTTATCATTTCTGATCTTCTGAGTGTTATATGAATTATGTGGCTCATGGCATTAAGCTTGAGCAGTCTTTAAGTAGAAAGAGAAACTGATTGATACCAAAGACACTGTACCCACAAAAGTTACAAGTACCAAGGGTGTTATTAAGGGGAATAATGTAATTGTTTTACATCCATTTTTGTAAAACATATTGTGAACTATTATGTTATTTAATCTTCTGTGACTGAAATGTCATGTTAATTTTAAGGATGGACAATAAATGCTGGCCTTTCCAGCAATTCAAAAATAGTAATGGATAAAATTAAAACAGTCCATAGATCCCTGCATAGCCTAACATACGAAAAGTAGATCTATATATGCAAAATACACAATAATAAAACCCATACAGTATACACAAGCCTATTTACTACTGTATGCAACCAATACATTTCATACAAAATATATGTTATTATTTGTGAAGCAACTCACAAAAATGCTGGCGGTCAGGCAGCAATTCATAATTTTGTGTGAAGTGCATGTTACCCTATATACATTGTAGAATGAAACAGCCAATTAAAGTAACTACAAATGTTGGTAAAATTCTTCTGATTAACTTTAATGTTCATGAAGATCAACTATCTTGGTTTATCTTCTTCCCATAGCATTGATTCCCTCCACCAAATGGTTAAAAAAACACAGTTCTACAAATTTAAACACATATCCAATGATAGGACAGATAGTTATTTGGGAATCTAATGGCACAAGGAAAACAAGTTCCTTGAACACCTAGTGGTCGACTTTTTTTATGATATTCATGCTTGCGGGTAGAACGTTGTGCAAATGTTGCTTTTTGTTTTGCAGCTTGTGGGCAAATTTGCAAAATCTTCTTTATGGATTCCAAATTACGTATTCCATTGGCTTTTTTTTCAGCAGCACCAGCCTGAGTATAGGCAAAGAAAATTTTGACAGGTAAAACAATGCAGGGAGGATTTGTATTTGTAAAACACCTTTCACAAACTCAGGACATTTCACAGTGATTGACAAGTAATTAAGTACTTTTGAAGTATAGTCATGAGAAAATGCAGCTGCAGCTCCTTACTTGCAGGTTCTCTTCCATTTGCAATTCTGACTTGGAAATATATTATTATCCTTCAATACCACTGGGTCTAAATCTTAGATGCCACTACCCAACAACACAATGGATAACCTTCCAGAAGAACTGCACTGATTTAAGAAGGTGGTTGACCATCATCTTCTCAAGGACAATTGGAAATGGGAAGCATACAAGAAGAGAATAAAAATCAAAGTTACACACAGCAAGATCCCACAAATGGAAAGAATGAAATGACCAGATGATCTGTTTTTAGGTTGTTGCTCAGGTATGAAATGGAATAATTTCAGATAACGTCATTCCACTTTGCATTGGATGAAAGAGCATCATATTGCAATAATAATTCTGCACAATTAAAATGCTGCCTGGCTTGCTGAATCCTTCCAGCGTTCAATCTTTTTATTTCAATTTTCCAGAACTGGTGTCTTGCTTGTTTCATTTGGATTTCACAGTTCCAACATTGTTTTTTTACCCTTACTATCGTTCTCTCCATTTCTGTTTTCATTCATCTTAATCGACTTACATCCCCTTCATTCAGAACATATGCAGTATAGTTAACCAGCCTTCACCACCCTCCCTTAGCCTGCACCTCCACCAGTTGTGTTCTTCAGTCTTTCCTGATCTCTATTCTATCCCAGATAAAACCTTTATTCTCTCCATCTTTGTGCAAGTGAACAAATGTGTGATCTCCTTTCCTCCTACAGACGCTGCTCGACCCACTGAGTTCTTGTTTGTTGCTGCAGGCTCCAGCATCTGCATTCTCTTGTGTCTCCATGTGATCATCAACTTTCTCATTTCTAGCTCTGTTCACAAACATTCTGCTGAATGTTTCTGGCACTTGCTGTTTTTTTTAACATTTCAGGTTAAAGACCTTTCGGGAGAACTGGTAAAGTGTCTTTGAGCTGGAACATTAACTTTGTTCCTCTTTCCACAGATGCCGTTTGACCCAGCAGAATTCTGTTTTGTTTTATTTCACATCAGCTCTTTCTAGACCTTGATTGAGGGATAAATGTTGAGAAATCAGGGACAGCCTTAGGTAAATATCTCATTCGAAACGTGATGCCTCCTATTGTAACACTGCCTCAACTGCACTGGAATATTGTTCTAAATGATGTGATCAGGTCATTGGAATGGAACTTTAAGAACAACTGAGGGAGTCCCAAGCAACGCTTGTAGCATTCTTTGAGGACATTTCAGAGAGGGCGGATAAAGGTAATCAGATCTTCAAAAAGTCTTTGCTGAGAAATGCTTGGTAGATGCATGACTAAGCAATAAACATATAGAAGCAGGACACAAGTGGCATAGTGGATTGGAATCTGGTTACAAACAGCAGATCAGCAAAAGGCAGGAAGTTGTTTCACAAGGATTACCGGAACTATTGTTTTGCATTTACACTAACAATGTGGACCCAGGAAATGTGATTACAATGTTAAAACTGGTGGGAACATATAGGGCTGGATAGAGTTAAAGCACCTGAAGAACAGGTATTAAATTAATAAAGTTACTTCACAATATATGTTTGATCAGAAGTATAGGAAGGCCATGTACTTCTTGAAAAATAAATGTCTCAATTGAGTAATAGAACGAGGGGATGTGGAGTTCCACAAAGTAGGCTCAAAGGGCTTTGTGGCCTATATCTGTTCCTAATTTGTAAAAGTAGTAATGCAGGACACAAAAAGAAACAAAATACTTGGTTTATTTCTTGGGGAATACTTCTTTACGCAGAGAGTGATGAGAATGCACTGGTTGTTACTATGAGGCATGCTTGAAGCAAATAGCGTAGATGTGTTCAAAGGAAAACTGGATCAGCATGTATCATGGAGAAAGGATATCCTGTTGGATGAAGGAGGCACTGGACGGAATTCACATGGAGAATAAATATCAAGATGGAACTATTGGGTTATCACAAAGCATCTGAAATATTTACAATAATCTGTGATACTTTGCAAGCATTAATAGCTTGTACTTGGATTATTGTGTACTGTTTTTAATATTCCATTGTGCATGGAATACTATAGCCAGCTGAATTCACCATGATGTTCACAGGTTGAAGAAGGGTACACAATTAGGAAGGTGGAACGTTCTCAGATGAGCTGAGATTACAATCGCCCCAAATGAGTTTTGAATCAAGCTAGCCCAGTTCCCAGCTCACTGAAATTAAATTCATTTCCCAGATGTTTTCTGAAACAGGTGAGAAGAATCTCATTACCGTATACAGGAGACTTAAAACTTATTCTTGGGATCTAACTGGGCTGCCTAAACAATCAGGTGGGTGAATTTTGCAGCCTGTAATTACAAGTACATTGACAGCAAACTCTCCTTTTGCTCACTTGGTCATTTTTACCCCTGTTTATACCTAAAAAAATTGCACATCATATCCATTTTAGTCAATCAGTATTCTTTCATTACCAAAACAATATCTCATTCCCTTCCCTCTTCTCTCTACCTCAAGACCGTCAGGGAAATTAATGCCTTTTATTACTAGAATAGTGGAGATTTATGCCACTGAATTGTCACTAATGTCACTCCTTTCTCCTCCTCCTCCTCCTCCTCACTGACCATCAACACAGGCGCATCTCAGGGCTGCATGCTTAGCCCCGTGTTCTACTCTCTCTATATCTTCAACTGTGTGGCAGAATCACAGATGGTCACAAGGAGGCATACAGGAGTGAGATGGTTGAGTGGTATCATAACAACAACCGTGTTGCTGAATTAGGGTTTTTCGGATTGGTTCTTGATGGCAGTGGGGAAGAAGTTGTTACTGAACCTTGAGGTGTGGGTCTTGAGGCGCCTGTACCTCTTGCCTGAGAAGCAGGCATGGCCTGGATGGTGGGAGTCGTTTACAATGGATATTGCCTTCCTGAAACATTGTCTCTTATAGATATCCTTGATGGTGAGGAGAGCTGTACCCGTGATGGAACTGGCTGAGTCCACCACTCTCTGTAGCCTTACATCCCTGTACATTGGAGTTGCCATGCCAGGCCATGAAGCAACCAGTCAGAATGCTTTCCACTGTATATCTGCAGAAGTTTGTCAGAGTCTCCGATGACATGCCAAATCTCCTTAAACTTTTAAGATAGTAGAGGCTCTGGCAAAACCAAAGAACTGACTTTAGAAAGGTGAAGTTAGGCAAACAGCCACCAGTCCTCATTGATGGATCTGTGGTAGAAAGGGTGAGCAGCTTCAAGTTCCTGGGTGTCAACATCTAGCATACAGATGAAACCATGAAGAAGGCAGGCCAGAGTCTTTACTATCTTAGAATCAGGCAAGAGGTACAGCAGCCTCCAGACCCACACTTCAAGGTTCAACAACAGGTTCTTCCCCACTGCCATCAAGGTCTTGAATCAACCTGAAAAACCCTAATTCTACGTCAGACTATATTTCCCTCAAATTGCACTAATGACGTTATGTTATTTTTGTTTATTGTGTGGTGTAAGTTATGATTCAGAATGAGAATCAGGTTTATTATCATTGACATATGACATGAAATTTGCTGTTTTGCAGCAGCAGTACAGTGCAAAGACATAAAAATCTATAAATTACAAAAATAAGTAAATAGCACAAAAAAAGGAATAATTTGTTTAAGTTTATGTAACTTATATTTGTCATGTTTGTAATGTACTGTACTGCTGCTGCAAAAAGCAAATTTTTATGGCATTTATATCCTGGGTATGTACGCCCATGATAATGACAATAAACTTGAACTTGTAGGGTTGATAAACCACACCAAAAGATAAATAAGAAATCAAAAACCCAAACAAAAAAAATGCAGATACTGGAAATCTGAAATAATAACAGAAAATGCTAGAAATACTCAGAGGTTTGTGAATCTTTCCACATTCTGCACCAGAGGACTATGCATTCTCTGTAGGTGAGTACATCCAAGGCCAAGGTTAACAGATCCATGACACTCGGAGAAGGAAGAGCTTAGATGGAAAATGGCTCATAATCTTGTCGAACGGTAAAGCAATCTCAAACAGCAGAAAAAGAAGGCTTGCTCCTGTTCCAAATGCATACATACTTATAAACACTGCACTGCAGAAAATGTAAAACATGCAGGACGTGCAATGTGTACACCAAGCATTTCATGTAATGTGATTTATCTGTTTATTTATTCATTTAACTAATTCGTAAAATTTTGATTACCACCTTAAAGGTAGGGAAACTGATTAGTTCTCCTGCTGAGTACACAATATCCTATGCATTTTATGATTTGTAAAGATCACAGAGTCTTCGGGCCCTGAATGGTGGTGAGAGAGGAGGTGTAGGAGCAGGTGTAACACATAGCACGGTTGCAGGGATAAGTGCCTGGAGGGGTATCGGTGGGGAGGACGAGTGGACAAGAAAGTCATTTGGTCCATCTCCGACATCTCTCTCCCCTTTCTTGATCTCTCTGTCTCCATCTCAGGAGACACTGACATCTTCTACAAATCCGCCGACTCCCACAGTTACCTCGACTACACCTCTTCCTACCCTATCATTTGCAAAGATGCTATTCCTCCTCTCAGTTCCTCCACCTCCACCACATCTGTTCTCATGATGAGGTTTTCCATTCCAGGACATAAGAGGTCTTCTCTTTTTAGAACAAAGTGTTTCCCCTCCACTGTTATCAATGCAGCCCTCGCCCCCATCTCTTCTATTTCCCGCACATTTGACCTCACCCCATCCCCCCTAGACATAACAAGGATAGAGCTCTCTTTGTCCTCACCTACCACATCACAAGCCTCCGCATCCAACATATCATTCTCAGCAACTTCCATCATCTCCAATGTGATCCCACCACCAGGCACATCGTTCCCTCCCCTCGCCTCTCCACTTTCCACAGGGATCATTCTCTCTGTGACTTTCTTGTCTGCTCGCCCCTCCCCACCGATCCCCTTCCAGGGACTTATCCCTCCAACCACGCTATGTGTTACACCTGCCCCTATGCCTCCTCCCTCACCACCCTTCAGGGCCCTAAACAGTTCCTCCAGGTGGGGCAGTCCTTCAGCTTTGAATCCGTCGGTGTCATTTATTGCATCCGGTGCTCCTGGTGTGGCCTCCTCTGTCTCAGTGAGAACCAAAACAGATTGAGTGACCGCTTCATTGAGCACCTTCGCTCCGTCCGCCGCAACAGCCAGGATCTCCCAGTGGCCAGCCATTATAATTCTACTTCCCACTCCCACACCAACATGTCTGTTCACGGCCTCCTCTACTGCTAAGTTGAGGTCAGATGCATATTAGCACCTTGTATTCTTTCTTGAGAAACAAAGGACTGCTGATGCTGGAATCTAGATCAAAAGCATGATGATGCTGGAGGAACTAAGCAGGCCAGGCATCATCCGTGGAGAAAAGCAGGTGGTCAATGTTTCGGGTCAGGACCCTTCTTCACCTCCCAGATTCTTACATCATTCCCACTTTGCCCCTTCCCCCATCTATCTTCCCCCTTGCACCTGGATCCACCTATCATCCACCAGCTCTCTCTCTATCCCTTTCCCCCACCCTTTTATACTGGCTATCTTCCCTCATTCTTTCCAGTCCTGAGGAAGGGTCTCGGCCCGAAACATCGACTGCCCATTTCCCTCCATCCTCCTGACCTGCTGAGTTCCTCCTGCATTGTGTGTGTTGCTTATGATTTGTAAAACTGTTTTCAAGCCATAACACCTGAAGAACATTCACCAGTATGGGACTTATCAACCCCCAGAAGCAGCAATAAACAAACACTGCTGCTAGCCATAAAGTGACACAGAAATGTTTTGAAGACAAATATCTTCAACCCATTATCCAGAATACCCAAGCCTCAAAGGTAAAGCAACTTCCATCACAAATGCTGGTTTGGGCACTTCTTTATTCCTATCACTAGATAAAATTAGATTTTAATGACTTTAGCAATCTGGTGATTAAATTGACACCTGGAGAAATGTGATTCTACAGCTCTACTTGCAAATGATGAAGGTGATGATGTTGCCATGGAGACTGTTCTTGCAGCACCTCTTGAACTGCTGCTGCTGCTGTGGTTGTTTTTATCGTCATGTTCCTCATACACTAACCTTCAGGCTCTTTTATGATTCAAGATCCACCTCTGAATCTACCAGAATTCAGACCAGTAGAAACGTCACTCGAATGTCAGCTTGTCACACCAGTTGCAACATCTCCCTTTCTGTCTCTATCCTATTTTCAAAACAAAATGTGCAGTGAGACAAACAAGGTAATATTTAGTATTGTTTTCCAAACAGATCTAATGCTGAAATCAAACTATGTTCCTTCAAGGAAAGCCTTAGTAGAAGGAGAATGTTATCAGAGAACAGGAAATGATAACAAGACATCTGCTGTCGCTCGGGGCACTGAAACAACACTTTGTAATCAACATGGGTCTCAGGCCTTAATAGAATTTTACTTTAGCTTTCATTTTAAAGTAACCCTTCTGATTTAGATATGCAGTCAAGTCATGTAACTGATTGTTCATTATTGTTGTATTTAAAACAAAGGGAGACTATATTCATGGAGTCTTAGAGCTGCAGAGCATGGAAACAGGCCCCTCAGCCCAACTTATCCATGCTGACCAAGTTGCCTACCTCAGCTAGTCCCATTTGCCTGCACTTGGCCCATATCCCTCTAAATCTTTCCTATCCATATACCTGTCCAAATCTCTTTTAAATGTAGTAATGGTATCCACTTCTACCACTTCCTTTGACAGCTCATTCCACATTTCCATCATCCTCTGTGTGAAAACGTTGCCCATTGGGTTCCCTTTAAATCTTTCCCCTCTCACCTTAAACCTATGCCATCTAGTTTTAAACTCCCCAACCCTCGGAAAAAGACTGTATCCATCCACCCTATCGATGCCCCACATGATTTTATATACCTCTGAAAGGTCACCCCATAGTCTCCCATTTTCAAAGGAAAACAGTCCCAGCCCTTCCAGTCTCTCCTTATAATTCAAGTCCTCCTGTCCTGGTAACTTCCTGAATCTAGTTTTGGAGCAGTCTGACTTGAAAAGGAACCGGTCATCAACCCTGATGGTATTGATTAGTATGAATGTGATGAGGGGGAGAGAGGCACAACACATGAAGAAATGGAATAGGAGTAGACCATACAGCTCCTCAAACCTACTTCACTGTTCAATAAGATCATGGCTCATCTGATATTGGCCTCAACTCCACTTTTGTGCCCATGTCCCCCAAGTCAAAATTCTGCCTCTTTCAGCTTTGAATGTATTCAATGGCTCTGCCTCCATTGCTATCTGGGGGTAGAGAATTGCAAAGGTTCACAACACTCTGGGAGGGAAAAATAAATCTCATCTCCTTCTTGAATGGATGGTCCCATTTCCTGAAATTATACAGGCTAATTCTAGATTTTCTCAGGAAACATCCTATTATTTGATTCCCTTTAGAATCTTTCATGTTTCAATAAGATCACCTCAAAATGGTACAAGCTGCTCGGCTTTTTCTTATAAGGCAACCTCTTCATCTATACAATCAATGGCGAATGAGAGAGCTAGATATCAGTGGGGTATAAGTGGAAGTGTAGAAGGAAGGACAGAAGATAGAGATTTTCAGAACTGCTGTAACATTTTAATTCACAAATCTTATTTCAGCTTTTAAAATTCTACCTCAATTTTTGAACGTACAAGATTCTTCTCCTTCCCATGTATCAAACATGTTGTCAATGTGTGCATCCAAATTATGTCCAGCAAGAGTGAAGGATAAACAGGGATGTTGAATACCTCTCCTTTGTGGTAAACCAAAACACCTAAATTCCCTATATTATGGCAGAAGCAGTTAAACATGGGACTTTTGCTTTTGTTCCAATATATAATCTCATAAAGACAACACACCAATGGAAGATGCAGATATGAGAATCTTGATGTAGTTCATATTTCCCATAAAATTATGATCTCAAATGTAACAAGTCATTTATTACTTTGAGGACAGGAGCAGCAGCTATCTTTGTGAATATTTCACAAAACAATCATGGTATTTGTTCTCCAACTCTGTCACATTATTTTGTTAAATTATTAGTTTTGCTTTTTCTACTTTGGTTTCACAACTGGCAATTTTAACACGTACATGTTTAGTGTACCTGTCATAACATGTCTTTTCTTACCACTTGCTTTTCAGATGGCTGTTTGACGTTCCAATATAGTAATAATATAATAAACACTATTATATTCCAATTATATCATTTGTTTTTCTAATACATGTACACAACTTCTGCACTATCTATATGAATATTCTGCAGTATTATTTATTCAGATGTGGTTTGCAAAGCATGTTTTTATTGTCCATCCCTCATTGCCTTTAAGAAAGTGATGTTGATGCATCTTCTTGAACTCATCAAGTTACAGAGCAATACAGCACAGGTACAGGCCCTTCAGCCCAACCAGTCCATAGTGACCACATTGACCAGCCAGCTAGTCCCAACTTCCTGCATTCGGCCCATATCCCTCTAAGCCCCACCCTTCCATGTACCCATCCAAGTGCTTCTTAAGTGATATTATTGTACGTGCTTCAACCAGGTACAGAGACTTGGCTGTCACAAGGGCAGGTTTGGCTGCTTGATATTCCGGGGTTTAGATGTTTCAAAAGGGATAGGGAGGATGGTAAAAGAGAGGGGCAGTGGCATTGCTAATCAGGGATAGTATCACAGCTGTAGAAAGGAAGGACGTAATGGGGGGATCATCTACTGAGTCAGTGTGGGTGGAAGTCAGAAACAGGAAGGGAGCAATCACTCTATTGGGAATATTCCATAGGCCCCAAAATAGCCACAGGGACACTGAGGAGCAGATAAGTAGGCAGATTTAGGACAGGTGCAAAAATAACAAGGTTGTTGCCATCAGTGACTTCAACTTCCCTAATATTGATTGTCACCTCCTTTGTACAAAAGGTTGAGATGGGGCAGATTTTGTTAGGTGTGTCCAGGAAGGATTCCTGACACAGTATGTGGACAGGTTTACTAGAGGAAGGGCCATACTGGATGTAGTAGTGGGCAATGAACCTGGTCAGGTGACAGACCTCTCGGTGGGCGAGCATATTGGAGACAATGACCACAACTCCCCGACATTTAGCATAGCCATGGATAAGGATAGGAGCAGGTGATATGGGTAAGTTTTTGATTGGGGGAGGCCTAATTATGCTGGTATTAGGCAGGAACTTGGGAGCATAAATTGGGAACAGATGTTCTCGGGGAAATGCACAGCGGGTTATGGAGGCTGTTAGGGAACTCTAGCATGGAGTTCTGGATAGGTTTGTCCCACTGAGACAGGGAAAGGACGGTAGGGTAAAGGAACCATGGTTGAGAAGAGAGGTGAAGCATTTAGTCAAGAGGAATCAGGAAGCATACTTAAGCTTTAGGAAGCAAAAATCAAGCAGGGCTCTTGAGAATTATGAGGTAGCCAGGAAGGAGCTTAAGAAGGGACTTAGGAGAATTAGAAGGGGACATGAGAAGGCCTTGGCGAGTAGAATTAAGGAAAACTCCAAGACGTTCTACACGTGACGTGAGGAACAGAAGAATGACAAGACTGAGGGTAGGATCGCTCAGGGATAAAGGGGAAACATGTGTCTGGAGGTGGAGGAGGTAGGGAAGGTCCTTAATGAATATTTTGCTTCAGTGTTCAGCAGGGAGAAGGACTTTGGCGAATGTGATGTCAGCGTAGAACAGGCTAATGTGCTGGAGCATGTTGAGGTTAAGAAAGAGGTAGTGTTGGAGCTTCTGAAAAACATTAGCATAGCTAAGTCCCCAGGGCTTGATGGGATATACCCCAGGTTACTACGGGAATCAAGGGAAGAGATTTCTGGGGCGTTGATGATATTTGCATCCTCCCTGTCCATGAGTGGTGCTGGAGGATTGGAGGATGGCAAATGTTGTTCCTTTGTTCAAGAAAGGTAACAGGGATGATCCTGGGAGTTATAGACCAGTGAGTCTTAAGTCAGTGGTGAGCAAACTATTGGAGATGATTCTTAGAGACAGGATTTATGAGCATTTGGAGAAGTATAGTCTCATTAAGGATAGAAAGCATGGCTTTGTGAGGGGAAGGTCATGCCTCATGAGCCTAAATGAGCTTCTCGAGGAGGTGACGAAACAAATTGATGAAGGTAGAGCAGTGGATGTGGTGTATATGGGACTGTAGTAAGGTTTCTGACAATGTTCCCCATGGAAAAGCTCATCCAGAAAGTGATGAGGTATGGGGATCCATGGAAACTTGTGTGGATTTGGATTGGCTTGCCCACAGAAGGCAGAGGGGTGGTAATAGATGGAGAGCATTCTGCCTGGAGGTCAGTCACTAGAGGTGTTCCACAGGGATCTGTTCTGGGACCCTGCTCTTTATGAGTTTTAATAAATGACTTGGATGAGGGAGTGGAGGGATGGGTTAGTAAGTTTGCGCATGACACGAAGGTTGGAGGTATTGTGGATAGTGTAGAAGGTTGCTGTAGTTTACAATGGGATATAGACAGGATGCAGAGTTGGGTAGAGAAGTGGCAGATGGAGTTCAATCTGAAAAGTGTGAAGTGATACACTTTGTGAAGAATGAATATGAAGGCGGAGTACAAGGTTAATGGCAGGATTCTTAGCAGTGTGAAGGAACAGAGGGATCTTGGGGTACAAGTCCATAGATCCCTCAAAGTTGCCACGCAAATTGATAGGGTGGTTGAGAAGGCGTATGGTGTGTTGGCCTTCACTAGTCAGGGGATTGGAGTTCAAGAGAGCCACAAAGGTAATAGTTGCAGCTCTGTAAAACTCCACACATACAGTATTGTGTTCAATTCTGGTTGCTTCATTATAGGAAGGATGTGGAAGCTTTAGGGAGGGTGCAGAGGAGATTTACCAGGATGCTGCCTGGATTAGAGAATGTCTTATGAGGAAAGCTTGAGCGAGCTAGGGCTTTTCTGTTTGGAGCAACACAGGATGAGAGGCGACTTGATAGAGGTGTATAAGATTATGAAGGGCATAGAGTGGACAGCCAGCATGTTTTCCCCAGTGCAGCAATAGCCAAAACCAGAGGATATCAGTTTAAGCTCAGAGGAGGAATGTTTAGGGGAGATGTCAGAGGTAAGTTTTTTTACACAGAGAGAGGTGGATGCCTGGAAAGCCCTGCTGGGGGTGGTGGTAGAGGCTGATACATTAGGGTCATTTAAGAGACTATTAGATATGCACATGAATGTCAGAAAAATGTCGGGTTATGGGCTGTGTCGGAGGGAAGGGTTAGATTGATCATGGAGCAGTTTATATAGGTTGGCACAACGTCGTGGGCCTAAAGGCCCGTACTGTGCTGTACTGTTCTATGTTCTAACCACTTCCTCTGGCAGCTCATTCCATTTACTCACCACACTCTGCATGAAAAAGTTGCCCCTCAGCTCCCTTTTAAACCTTTGCCCTCTCACACTAAACCTTTGCTCCCTAGTTTTGGACTCCCCTACCCTGGGGAAAAGATTGTTACTCTCCACGTTATCTATGCCTCTCATAATTTTCAACATTTCTGTAAGGTCGCCCCCTCATTCTCCTACATTCGAAGGAATAAAGACCTAGCCTGGCCAATCTCTCCCTATAACTCAGGCCCTCTAGTCCTGGCAACATCCTCGTAAATCTTTTCTGCGCACTTTCCAGTTTAACCACATCTTTCCTATGACGGGGTGACCAAAACTGTACACAGTACTCTAAGTGCGGCCTCACAAATGACTTAGGCAACTACAACATAATGTCCCATCTCCTATACTCAATGCACTGACTGATGAAGTCCAGCATGCTAAACACCTTTTTCACAACCCTGTCTACGTGTGATGCCACTTTCAAGGAACTATGCACCTGTACTGCTCAGTCCCTCTGTTCCATTAAACACCCTACCACTTACATTATAAGTCTTCTGCTGGTTTGACTTTCCAAAATGCATCACCTGACACTTACCTGTATTGAAATCCATTTTCCACTCCTTGCCCACTTCTCCAACTGATCAAATCCCCTAATGATAACTTTCTTCACTCTCAACAACACATCCTAATTTTATATTATGTGCAAACCTTATCAAGCCTTGAGCATTTCATACAAATCATTTATATAAATAATGAATACACGGGTCCCAACACCGATCCCTGCGGCACACCACTAGTCACTGGCCTCCATTTCGAGAAAACAACCTTCAACCACTACCGTCTGCGTCCTATCTCCAAGCCAATTTTGAATCTACCTAACTAGCTCTCGCTGGATTCCATGGGACCTAACATTTCAGACCAGCCTACCATGCCGGACCTTGTCAAAGGCCTTGCTAAAGTCCAAATAGATCACATCCACTGCCCTATCCTCAGCTATGCTTTTTGTTACCCCTCAAAAAACTGTAAAAAGGTTTGCCAAACATGACTTTACGCACACAAAGCCATGCTGACTCCTCCTAATTAGACTCTGTCTCTCCAAATGCTGGGCAGACCCTGTCCTCAGAATTCCCTCCAGCAACTTCCCCACCACTAGCAGGCTGACTGGCCTGTAGTTCCCTGGCTTGTCCTTGCTGTCCTTCTTAAACAACGAGAACAACATTAGCCACCTTCTAGTCCCTTGGAACTTCACCGAGTGGCTAACGATGAAATAAATATCTCTGCAAGGGCCTTCACAATTGTTTTCTCTAGTCTCCCATGAAGTCCAAGGATGCACTCGGTCAGGGCCTGGGGATTTATCCACCTTAATGCACTGTAAAGCTACAAATACCTCCTCCCTAGTAATACAAATTTTATCCAAAACATCTCCGCTTGCTTCCCTTATCTCTTCAGCAACAACGATTTTCTCCTCAGTAAAGACTGAGTAGAGATATTTGTTAAAAATCCCACCCACCTCCTGTGGCTTGAGACATAGACGGTGCCGCTGATCTCTAAGGGGACCTTCTTTCTTCACTAGCCACACCTTTTACTCTTCATATAGTTATAGAACCTCTTGGGATTTTCCTTAACCTTACTTACCAGAACCCTCTCATACCCTCTCTTTGCCCTCCTGATTTCCCTCTTAAGTGTATTCTTAATATTTTTATAGTTATCAATGGATTCACTCGTCCTTGACTTTCTAAACCCAATGCATACATCCTCCTTTCTCTTGGCCAGAACATCAATATCTCTCATCATTCAAGCTTCCCTAAACTTGCCAGGTTGATCCTTCAACATAACAGAAGCATGCTGCTCCTGGACTCTTGATATCTCACTCTTAAAAGACTCCCACTTGCCATTCATTCATTTCCCTTCAAACAGGTTCACACCAATCAACCTCTGCTAGATCCTGCTTAATTCCCCCAAAAATTAGCCCCGCTCCAGTTTAGAACCCTAACCCATGGACCTGTCCTATCCTTTTCCAACACTGTCTTTAAGCTAATAGAATTATGGTCACTTGAGCCAACATGCTCCCTGGCTGCCACTTCAGTTACCTGCCCTGTCTCATTCCCTAAGAGGAGGTCCAGTATTGTACCCTCCCGAGTAAGACCCTCAATATATTGACTCAGGAAACTTTCTTGGACACATTTTATAAATTCCACCCTGTCCAGGCCCTTCACACTCTGGTGGCCCGGTCAATATCGGGGAAATTAAAAACCCCACTAACACAATCCTATTATTCTTACAACAATGAGCAATTTCTCTGCACACCTGCTCAAGTTTCTGCTAACTACTGGGGCTATATAATACAGCCCCACTAGGGTGACCCTCCCCTTCTTGTTTCTAAGTTCTACCCATACGGCCTCATTGGGACAATTCCCCCAAAAATGTCATCTCTAAGCACTGCTGTTACGTCCTCCCCTATCAAAAAGGCAACACCCTGCCTTTGCTTATCTGTACCTCTGTCACACCTGTAGCATCTGTATCCTGGAACATGGAGCTGCCAGTCCTGCCCTTCTCTCTGCCATGTTTCTGTTATGGCTAAAACTTCCCAGTCCCGAGAGCCAATCCATCCTCGAGTTTGTCCATCTTACCTTAGCCGCATGCATTGAAATAAATGCAGTTTCACTGAGTATTCTTTTTCCTCCCTTTACTGTGCCCCTGACTATCCTGATTACTGAACTTGCCCTCACTGACTACTGCTTTATTCCATGACTTTGCTTCAGGTCCCACCCCCTTGCTAATCTAGTTTAAATCCTCCCGTGTAGCACGAGCAAATTTTCCTGCAAGGATATTGGTTTGTCTCCAGTTCAAGTGCAACCTGTCCCTTATGTACAGGTTGCCCCTACCCCAGAAGAGATCCCAATGATCCAAGAACCTGAATCCCTGCCTCCTGCACCAGCTCCTTAGCCATGCATTCATTTAGCCTATATCTGACCTTGCTAGCATTCTTTCCGGTCAATGTGCTCTCATTAGTAACGCTGAGGAAGGAGTTTTGGGATTTAGACCCAATGGCAGTGAAGGAACAGCGATATATTTCCAAGTCAAAATGAAGTACACCAACATATACAGTTAATGGCATGACCTTTAGCAGCGTTAATATGCACAGGGATCTTGGGGTCCAAGCCCATAGCTACCTGAAATGGCCAGACAAGTTGATAGGGTGTTAAAGAAAGCATATAGCATGCTTGCCTTTATTAATCGAGGCAGTCCATTCAAGAGTCAGGAAGTTATGTTGCAGCTTTATATAACTCTGGTTAGGCCACATCTGGAGTATTGCATTCACTTCTGGTCGCCCCATTCCAAGAAGGATGTTGAGGTACCGAACACTTTAACAAACTTCTACAAATGTACTTTTTGAAAGAATCCTGGTTGGTTGCATCATTGTCTTGGACAGCAGGAATGTAAGAAGCTGCAGGGAGTAGTGATCTTAACCCAATACATCGCCATCACCATTGGTGGTACCTACAGAAGAGGCACTGCCTCAAGAAGGCAACATCCATCCTCAAAGATCCCCACCATCCAGGCCATGCCATCTCCTTGCAGCTACTATCAGGCAGGATGTAAAGTCCCACACCACCAGATTCAAGAACGACTACTTCCCTTCAGCCATTCGGTTCTTGAACCAACCTGCACAACCCTAATCACTACCCCAGTATAACAACACTCTGACCACTTTGCACTACAATGGACTTTGTGTTGCTCTAATTGTGTTCTTTCTTCTAAAGACTGTGTATAATTTATGCTTAATTTATGTTTTTCTTGTGAATGATATGTATCTGATGCTTTGTGCCTGTGATGCTGCTGCAAGTAAAATTTTCTGTGCACCTGTGCCTACATGTACTTTTGCATATGACAATAAACTCGACTTTGACTTTTCTATGTTCTATGTTCTACATGTGACTAAAAGGGGAACTTGCAAATGGCGATTTTCTTATGCACCTTCTGCGCTGTCCTTATTACTGGTAGTTGTTGTAAGAGTGGGAAATGCTGATAGAGTGGCATCAGTGAATAACTGCAGTCGGTTTTGCAGATGGACACACTGCAGCCATAGTGCAATGGTAATGAAGGGAGTGAATGCTGAGGATGGTGAATAGAGTGCCAATAAAGCTAGCTGCTCTGTTCAGGATGGTGCTAAGTTTCTTGAACATTGATGGTCAGGAACTTGATTATGTTAAATTTGATTCAGTATCAAGGATAAGTTATTAAATTCTCTTTTGCTGGAGATGATAATTGCCTGGCACTTGTGGGCTGCAGGTGTTACATGTCACTTCTCATCTCATGGCTGAATATTGTCTAGGTTTGCAGCATGAATGCATGCACCACTTCACTTGCTGAAGAGTTGAAAATGGACCCGAACATTGTACAGTCATTAAGCAACATCCTTACCACTATATTAATGATTTGGTTGAGAATATAGGTAGCATGACTGCACGTTTGCAGATGACACCAAAATCGGTGTTATAGTGGACAGTGAAGAAAGTTGTCTAAGGTTACAACAGGACCTAGGTCAACTGGGAAAGTGGGCATAGGAATGACAGATAAAATTTAACACAGAAAAGTGCTAAGTGATGTATCTTGGGAAGTTAAACCAGGGCAGGACAAACCCAGTGAATGACAGGGCCCTAGAGAGAGAGATTAACAGAGGTATCTAGGGGATATAAGTACATACTTCCCTGAAAGTGGAGAGACTGGCAGACAGGGTGGTGAAGAAGATGTATGGCCAACTTGCCTTCATTGGTCGGGCCACCAAGTGCAGGAGTTGGGACGTTGTGGTACAGCTGTACAGGATGTTGGTGAAACAGCACTTGGAGTATTGTGTGCAGTTCTTGTCACCTTTGCTAGAGAAAGGATGTGATTAAGCTAGAGAGAATGCAGAAAAGATTCACAAGAATGTTGCTGGGACTGGAGGGCCTGAGTATATAAGGAGCAATTGGACAGGCTGGAGCTGTTTTCCCTGGAACAAAAGAGGCTAAGGGGTGACCATCTTGATGTTTATAAAATCATGAGGGGGATAGATAGGGTAAATAGTTATAGTCATTTTTCTCCAGAGTAGGGGAGTCTAAAAGTAGAGCGCATATGTTTAAGGTGAGAGGGAGAAGATTTCAAGGGGATCTGAGGGGCAGGTTTTTCCATACAGCAGGTGGTGGGTATATGGATCAAACTGCCGGAAAGAAGTTACAAGCACAATCACAACATTTAAAAGGCATTTGGACAGTTACATGGATAGGAAAGGTTTAGAGGGATATGGGCCAAACACAGGCAAATGGGATAAGCTTAGGTAGGTTGACATGGAAGAGTTGGGCTGAAGGGCATGCTTCCATTCTGTATAACTCTATGAGTCCATGTACATAGAAGTTTTCCTATATAATAGTTTATAATGATTGTCTGTTGATATTTTTTTATTTGTTGTATTTATTAGAGGGAGATTGATTTTAATCTGTTTGCTTTTAAGCAGTTACCTGTAAGACATAGCAGTAATATTTTCATACAACATCTTTAGATAACTAATGAAAGTTTAAAAAGCCATTTGGGAAATCCAAACAGATTGTAAGCTGCTGCTGGTTAGATCAGTATATTAGTGATCTGAGGCAAGCATGATGAAAGACAACGATTTGGCTTTTCATGTTATGAACATAGTATTTAACAAAACCGGGTTATGTTCTTCATGCACTGAGTAGTTTTATAGTTACATGATATCAGAAGGTCATTCAATTGCTAACAACCTGAGATCAGAATCAGAATTATTATCACTGACTTAGATGGCATGAAATTTGTTGATTTATGGCAGCAGTACAGTGCAAAGAAATAAAATTTCTGTAAATCACAAAAATAAATAAATAGTGCAAAACAAAAGGAATAAAGAGGTAGTGTTCATGAACCATTCAAAAATTTGATGGTGGAGGGGAAGAAGCTACTTCTGAATCATTGAGTGTGGGTCTTCAGGCCCCTGTATCTCCTCCCCGATTGTAGTAACGAGAAGAGAGCATGTCCTGGGTGGTGAGGGTCCTTTCAGATTCAACTCTGGTCATTGAAAGATGACTCTTGGCATTGTGCATTATTTTGAAGTCTGGTAACTGTTGTCATGTTCTGTTGTTTTGCACTTTACACTGTGTTTATTGTTGTCTTTAATATTACCATGTTTACTGTTTACTCTGTGAGCTTCATGTGATCAAGGAATTTCATTGCACCCTGCTGTGCATAACAATAAATTAATCTGATTCTTAAACTGAATCTGGGCAAATGTGGCAGGAGTCTTTGGCTGTGATGTATGTGCTTGACTACAAGTTCCTTACTTCGAACCTGAACAATGCATAGCATTTACGAAAAGACTGATAGCTACTTAAACATGTACAACTGGCCGCTTCAACTTTTCAGCGCAGGTGAGCATGCACTTTATATATCCTTACATCATACATTTACATACATCACACTGCTTTCCCTGTTTTGAAGAAGGAATAATTCATATTTACATGTAATGTATAGATTTAACTTATTCTCAGGTTTCCAGACTCACTTTGATTGTGTGATATTGGTAACTCTTAACATAGAAAGTTGCAACTTCTTGACAACTCAGTAGAATCTTGTGTCATTTATTCTAAAGTCCTAACTGGATCAAGAAGTGAATTCTTCATTAGTCCCTTGATTGTTGCTGAAATTCAATAATCTCAATGTACACTTCTGGATTTATCTTCTATTTTCTTAAGATATTTCCTTGTACATCATTTCTGACTGAATATGTTTTCCAGTTCATTGTGTCCTTCATTGCCTGTACTTGACTGAACTTACTTAGATGTATCCTTGGTCATAATATACATTCCTGTTGCCTTGTCAATGCTCATGTTGTTGCACTAACCACTTAACCATGCTTTCTGCTATTGATGCTGGTGGTTTAAGTGCCATATAAGACTGATTCCCTGCTGTTGCCATTGGCTTCACTGCTCATTAGATTGTCTCTCTGTGCCTTCCTGCTGTGAAAAACTCCCCCTCTGTGAAGCAATCCCACTGTTAGAATTGCTCTGGTTCACTCCCTTCGCTCTCAACTTGCACACTGAGGATTTGTGCCATGATTTCTGACAGTTAAAACAGTTTGTCTTTTTAAATTAACATACATGGAATGGATGGCTTCTGTTACACCTAGAACAACAATTGCGAAGAATCGGCCATGTGCTTTGGGTTCCACCTTGGAACTCCATCCTTCATATCTGCTCCATAATGATAAAATGCAGATGCATTTGCTCCTTGTGTTGCACAACAGTTTTCCCTTTGCATTCATCAATGCAAAATTGCATCATCAATCAGATGATGCAATTTTGCACACAAGCTCAAATGTGTGTTCTGTATATTTATCCACTTCAAATGAATTTATTCATCAATTCAACCACAAATAAACTTGTCAAGCAGGGCAGAGTGTTGGAAAGATCTAAAGTTGTAGCAATAATGCAGTTCCTTCACTGAGACAATTGTGCTCACTGACGACATTGCCTTATTTCTGATTCCTAGTTTTAAACTTGTTCTTCTCTACAATTTCTGATTGAAATAACCCCATAACCTACGTACACCTTGAAAATTCAGAATCCATTTTATGAGAAGAATGGCTTTCGCAACATCACAATCAATTTTCACTATGTTATTTGCCGTAAAAATAAAATTTCCACGTTTTCTGTATGAATTGAAGCTTTCATTCACCCTTTGTGAACATTGAAGATTTCAATGTAACCAGTTTGAGTCTGAACAGCCATTGTGACCATTCTTACAGTGACACAGTTTCTGTTTAGACTATTCTGCACTACATAACTATTTCTCCTGCACATTTAACCTGATTACTATTCCTTCTTGCAAAGCTGTGCTTGTCTTGGACTGACTGCCCTCTGTATAAAGTTGAAACTAATGCATTAAGGGTTAAGTGTGTTGTCCAAATTAAAGTTTATTACACAAGCACCAAAGGTGTGGTAATCATTGTTGTTATACAGTAAAGTTGTACAGCTTGGTTTCTTGTTTGGCTTCGGACTGCCCTGTGTGGTCTTCCTCCTAAGTTTCTTGACCATTCTAAAGAACTTGGCTCTCCCACTAAAATCCCAAACCTTCTCCTTTGTTGTCAAATCATGATGCTCAGAGTGTATAACAGAATGAGACTCCTCTACACAAACCTCCAGACAATAATACAGCAGATGTTTCTGTGTTATTGAGGAACAGGGGATATTCTGGCTCCTCAACCAAAGGATAATATAGCCTTTGATCTGCCCTGCCACCTGTGTCTTATTTTGCAGCTCTCCAGGTCTGATCATCCTGCAAGAAATGGCTGTTGCCAACACCCAACATAGTAGAGTGATCCATGGTTGGCAACCAGGCTTCAGGCAGTGGAATCTGAGGTCCTGCTACTCCCAACTGCTCTAATGTTTTTTAAATAATTCACTGCTGTGAGAGCCTTTGAACTGTCCTCAACTGTCTCCAATGATGAGAGACATTTAAAAGCAGATCAGGTAGATCTACCATTTTAATCAAGGAGAGTGACCCCATTCAAATTAATGGATTTTCACTACTTATGAAGGGCCAGATGTGAAGTGCCTACTAACCCTCAGCTCAGTGCATTTGTGTTCCCCCACTGGATTCAATGATGAAATCAGAATTGCAGGGAGAAATCTGGTGCTCATTTCTGCATTTCAATACACAGGAAAAGAAGTCAGAATCTAGCTGGCAAGTGAGGAGGATGTCCCCTTCAGTTTGGCATGGAAATCCCTGCCACAGGCAAGTATGTCTCTACTCATAAGTTTTCTTTTCCCTGCCCCGCACCCCCCCACCCCCCCCCCCCACACACACACACACTTGTCACAGCCACATTGCAATATTCACACCTGGCAAGTTCTTCAAATGTGTTCAACTCCAACCTGGAGCGATCTTTTACTCCAAGCCGAGCATGTTTTGAATGGGAAACAGAGCATGGTATTTTTAACAGCCCTCACACAAGTACATAGCTTGAACCCACAACCTCTTCAGATGGAAAACTGCTATTCACTAAGCTATATGTTGTGATCGCTCTTGTTCCTCTCAGTATGCTCTGGTTTAATAACCCCTTATTATTGTGAAATTAATTGGCAAATTTAGATTCTGGATATCAAAAAGCAAAGAAAAAGTGGGAAACTTGAAATAAGAGCAGAAAATGCTGGATATACTCTGCAAGTCAGCCAGCAATTAATTTCATGAAAGTTTGATTTGAAATGTTAACTCACTTCCTTACTCGGCAGCTGCTGTTTGATCTGTTGAATATTTTCAACATTATCTGTTTTTATTTTAGGTTTCTAGATGCATTAAAATGGATACATTTAATTTTAGCAAGGAATGAAAAAATGTTAATAAATCCCAGTGATTGCAAATATTTTTCACAATTCATTTACATGGTTTAAATGAAATGTTAAATCAACAGTGCAAACAAACAAATACTATATATATATATATATTTCCTTGTCATGATAACTTTGTCATACAAAGTCCTTTGGGTATCTGGAATTCCTTCACTGTAACAAAATATGACAACTTCATGGTGTCAAGGAGATACTATTCTTATTAAGATTTCAATATACCAATATCATTTAAGATGTTGTTGTTAATATGATTTGCACTATTAGTCAGAGACATGCAGCTGAACTAGAATTATGAATACAACAGTTTATAATTAGTTTTTAAGATTCCACATTGTGCTTCATAGTACACATTTTGGATTCAGCTCTTCATTAAATCAAAGAATTACTTCAAACACATTAAGATTTATCCTTCACACAATGGCAATATTATTACCCAAGAGAAACAGTCAATATTCTGAACAGAACTTCAGAGTTATGATGTAGGGTTTAAGACCTGAAATGTCAATATTTCTCTTTTCACTGATGCTGCCTGATCTGCTGAGTTTTTCAGACACTTTCTGCTTTTATGCCAGATTTCCAGCATCTGCAGTTTTTTTTATATTTGATTTTCATTTTAGCCAAGATTCTGCAAAAGCTCCCTGTAACTACTTTTATTAATCTATCAACCAGATAGCTTATCACCACAGCAACCATGACCTTGCCCGATTAGAGATATTCCTTTTGTCCTATTCATACATCTCCCACCCTTTCTGCAGTATACAACTAACTTATTCTCTCTCTTTCCCAGTTCTAACAAAGGATCTTTGACCTGAAACTACCTTTTATCTTTCCACGGATGCTGCCTGTCCTGCTGAGTGTTTCCAGCACTTTTTTTTGATTTTTTAAATTATTATTTCAGCTTCCCAGCATCTGCTGTTGTTTGATTTTCGTTTTCAGGTTCTGGTCTGTATGTTCCAATCTTACTTCACAAGTATAATCATGTGCACATTTCTATTTTTTCACCCTCTATAAAGGGTTTAATAAGCTGATAAAAACTATGTACTGTGCCCTTTATAAGAATGCTTCAATGAGATTTGTTGCTCAGTCAGCACAATGAGATCATTGTTGCTGGACACACCAGCAATTGCCTTGAACTGACAATAAGGACTGAGAAATTGGCAGTTCTTGTCATGAGGATCAGTGGTCCTTTGCACAGAACTTTCTTTTTGGTCAATAGTGAGAGTTTTTTCTTTGCTGGGTGACCAGTAATTTTAAGCCTTATTTATTAACTTTTATTCCAAATTGAGAAAGTTCTTGCATGCTGACACAATGGATTGACAGAGGAAAACAGGTGTCAAATTCCTTTTACAAGCTTGGTTTTTGCCCAACTCGAATGATTTGCTTTCACAATGAGAATATAGCTTTTGTAAACAAATTTTGTTTTCCATGAACACAACCATTTAAACATGCTGGGAGTGGGTAGGATGCCATAGAACTAGCAATTACTCCTTAATTATGAGATAATATACAAGGCATCTCATGGGATGCACAATACCACTCTTCTATCTTCTCTAAAGTGAATGAATATCACACTGTCAGATAGTTATATCTGGCACAATCTATTAGAATCATTTACCAAGTTCTAAACTGCACTGACTAAATCATGCCCAAAAAAAAACTAAATAAAAACCTATCAATCACATCTAAAGATATAATGGCATGAGATTATTACACTCCAAGGCAATGGTTATGACAGTTGGTTATCTAGAACTGCTAATACTTCTAAGCATTTTCAATTTTTGTATTTGACTTGAGACAAAGCCCCCATGATGATTCAACCATTTAGGTTTGTAATGCAGTCTTCAAGTCTTCAAGTTTGCATACTTAATCTTTAGCTAGCAATTGAAACTACACACCATTGTCAGACTATTCTGAGCTCAAACTTGCAAAATAATTTAGGAATTCCTAAACTTAAAATCCTACATTTAGATTTTTTTGTGCTTCTGCTGACAGATTGCTGTTAAGGAGAATGGATAATAGAAAACTATCCTGATTCATCCACAACTTCCATGAAAAAGTAGGGTAGAAATTCAATCTTGGTCAAGTACTTGATCTACAATATAGTAATATTGTACTGAGACTGGCATTGTAATATTGTACAATATTGCATAATTAACCAGGATCTCCTGGTGGCCAGCCATTTCAATTCCACTTACCTTTCCCACATTGACATGTCTGTTCATGGCCTCTAACATTTCCAGGCCATGACCAAATGAAAATTAGAGGAACAGCACCTCATCTTTCACTTGGGCAGTCTCCAACCTGGTGGATGAACATCAAATTCTCAAACTTCCGGTAATCACTCCCCCTCTGTCCCTTTTCCCCTATTATACTTTTTTCTCTCTCTTCCTGATCCAACTGGCCCTCATCACCTTATATCTTTCCTCTCCCTCTCCCTCTGCCCATCACCCACACACTCCTCCCACTGGTTCCCCTCCTCACCTCCCTCCCTTTATTCCATGCCCCGCTGTTCTGTCCCATCCCCTTGTGTCTGTAATATAGTAATGACTGCATGTGTACTCCTCTTCCAAAATGTGTTTCAGTTGATTGATCAGAAATGAATTTCAGAAGTGAAGTACAAAGTGCACATGCTGTTCCCTCACACACTTAGCATATGACCAAGAACAACTTTCTACCCAGCTACCTCATGGAAACTGGACTGAATCAGTTTTTGCATTTTCCTTTCTCCTGACCCCAAAAAAGGGAATTTTGCTACTTACAGCTAGGTAAAGCTAATAACTTCAATACATTTATGTGGTCAATAACCAGATGCATCTGGTTGACCTAGAATCAAAATATTACTTTTGTTTTATTTTGGCTTTTCCTTACACAAATCTCTTTATTGCACTCGCACAAAATTTGCAAGTGGGGTTTTTCCCATGAGCAAATTCAGTAGGATCTGCTCTTGCATTCCTCTGTTCTTGCCTCTGTAATTGTAGCTCAGCATCACAGCAAAGATTTTTATTGTCCTTTTTTTACATATATCTCTGGAGTCCTCCAAAGACATACCTTTGATCTCTTTCTCTTTCCTTTCTAATTCTCCCATCCCTCACCTCCAAGCCCTTCCGGGAAGCTGTGTTGTCACACTGCTTCTCTAATGTGTGGAGTTGGATGAGATGCAGTTTCGTTCTAGCTTAATAGGGAGCAACTAAAGTTTACATTTCCTGTTCCACCACAAGTCTGTACCTTTACTATTGGTTCTAACGACACCTCCAGACTCACACAAAAAGCAGGAGGAACTCAATGGGTCAGACAGCACCAATGGAGGGAAATGGACAGTTAGTATTTTGGGCTGACACCCTTTGTTTGGACTCCTGGAGCAACACACAAAAACCTGTTCTGGAGGAACACACAAGAAGCTGGTCAAGTGTTAAATCTACAATATAGTTTAATACAGCTTTTTATGTGTTGCTCCAGATACCAGTAACTGCAGTCTTTTGTATCCCCATTTTGTCTCGGACTCATTCATACAGCTTGCAATCTAAATATTTAATTCAACTCTGAGTTTCTGGCTCCACATATACTCTACTTCAATTACAACAAACTTCCAAGCCTTCACTGCCTATGCTCATCTACTCCTGACACTCTAATCTTTGAAACTCAACCAATCTAATGTTTTCCTGAGTGACTTCCCACATTGAAGCTGTGCTTGCTTCAGCTCATCCACAAGCAAAGTAATTGGATGCTGGAAATCCAAGGTGGAAAGCAAAAAATGCTGGACATATTTAGCAGGCCTACAGTGTACATGCAGAGATAACAGAAATAACTTTTCAGGTATGCTGATGAAAAGTCATTTACTTGAAATGTTAACTCCTTTTGTTCTCAGTAAATGCTGGCTGACCTGCTGACTATTTGCAGCATTTCCCAATTATGTTTCAATCTGCAACTCTCATAACATTTCCCATTCAGCTATCATCCCTGTTACCACTGATGTGCATTGTCTTCTTACCACTACACACCTCCAATTTAAAATTTGTTTTGCGATTTAAATTCCCTTGGAGGAAAGGAACTGGCACTCTGTTTGCACATCGGGGTGGTCGTAAGAGCATTTCTGTATGAAGGTCGGGAGTGAGGCAAGGCACAATGCTAAGAGATTGGGGAGGGGGTGGAGTCACAGTTTGGAATGAGGGCCAGGTTAGGGGTATCAGTGCAGTTTTGCAACAGGAATATAGCCTAAGGACTTATTTAAAGCTAATCTATTGCCTTTAATTGACCATGTTAAAGAATTACTTACTAAGTGGTCTCCACTGTCTTTATCATTGGTAGGCCGAATTAATGCGATTAAGATGAATATTTTACCAAAATTTTATATTTATTTCAAGCGATTCCAACTTTTGTCCCGAAATCTTTTTTAACACTATTGATTCTAAAATTCTTTCATATATTTGGCAGAATAAAAACCCAAGGTTAAGTAAGAAATATTTACAAAAATTAAAAAAGGATGGTGGTTTGGCCTTGCCTAACTTTAGATTATATTATTGGGCAATTAATATTAGATATTTAATTTTTTGGATACAAGATTCTGATGTAATTCAATGCCCTAAATGGGTACGCCTTGAGCAACAATCAGTTCCTGACTTTTCATTAGTTTCTATTTTAGGTGCTTCTCTCCCTTTCACACTTACCAAGTTAAGTAAACATATGACGAACCCAATTGTTAAACATACAATACGAATATGGTTTCAATTTCGTAAATTTTTTGGATTGAATAAATTTAATTTGTCAAGTCCCATTCAATCTAATTTTTTCTTCCATCCATCTAGAGCTGAGTCAGCTTTTTCCATATGGAAAAGGAAGGGAATAGTATGTTTTCGGGATCTATTCATTCATAACTGTTTTTCATCTTTTGAACAATTGTCTAATAAATATAATTTGCCTAGATCACACTTTTTTCGATATTTGCAGATTAGAAATTTTTTAAAAACTACTATACCCTCTTTTCTGACACCCTACAAAATTGAAACTACAGAAAAAATTTTAGGTCTTAATCCTTATGAGAAGGGCTTGATAGCGATAATTTATGACTTAATTATGAAAATATGTCTAGAATCATTAGACAAAATTAAGAATGAATGGGAAAGTGAACTCCAGACATCTATACCTATACAGACTTGGAAGAAAATTCTTCATTTAGTCAATACATCTTCAATGTGTGCCTGACACTCGTTGATACAGTTTAAGGTAGTCCACAGGACCCATATGTCCAAAGATAAGTTAGCTCGTTTCTATAACCATATAAATCCTATATGTGATAAATGTAAATCAAATGTGGCTTCTTTGACACATATGTTTTGGTCCTGTCCTTTTCTGGAAAAATATTGGAAAGACATTTCTAACATTATTTCAAACGTATTAAAGATTGATTTACAACCTCACCCTATCACTGCAATTTTTGGATTACCAAGGATAGAGTCTGGCCATTTATCTCCTTCCGCTAACCTTATGATTGCTTTTGTTACATTAATGGCCAAACGATCCATTTTGCTTAAATGGAAGGATCCAATACCCCCTACTACTTTTCAATGGTTTTCTCAAACTATATCATGTTTAAACTTGGAAAAAATTAGGAGTGGTACTGTTGATCCTTTGCTTAAATTTGAAGATATTTGGAGTCCATTTATTCAATATTTTCACATGACGTAGATCCCCTTTCAATAACTTTCCAACTTGGAGGAATGGACTTGACGACATAATATTGCTCTGTTTCTACTGAGAAATTTTAGCCCATTTTTTTTTCTTTTTTTTGTTATTTGTTTTTCTTTTAAAAAGTTTTTTTTTGGTTTAGTTTGTATTGTTTATATTTTTTTTTATTGATTTGGGTTTTTTTAAATTTATATAATAAATCTTTTTCTTTCCTTTCTTTTATATTATATTCATTTACTAAGAGATCGTTGGATCTACAGATTTTTTTTATATTTTAGTTCTTTATGATTATATATGCTATGATTGGTATCCTGATCTCTTTGTATTACATGTATAAATATTGATGCTATATATCAATCTGTATTAATTTGAAAACTAATAAAAAGATTGAAAAAGAAAGGAATATAACCTAAGGAGGTAGGTAATTATTTGACTTAATTTGCGAGCCTCGCAGCTGGGCACTGCAGTTTTAAGACCATGTTATTCCAGGGGTTTCCAATGATGAAAATCCTCAGGACTCTTTATTCTGCTTCCTCTGTTGAGCTCCATAAGAAATGTAGCACAGGGAATGGCATCTTTACATGTATGGTTGATGTAGAAATTGAATCAGAGTTGAAAGTTGGCCCATGACAAGAAAAGCCGAGTCAAATTTTTCTATTGACAAGATTTAACCTGGAAATGGTCATGCACATGATTTATTGCAGCTTAAACTGACTTTCAATGACAATGAAAGGAGCATAATGTGATGCAATTTCTAGTAATATGATTACATCTGTATCCTCCTGCATTTGTTTTTTATTATTTTACTAATAACAGATTTATAATTGTAAACAAATCCCAGTCTCCTTCACTTGTGTGTGAGTGGGATAAAATGCCCTGCAAATCTCTTCAGAAAACTGGTTAATCACTGCATGTAGTACAGCTCCTTTCTCTCCTCTGAAACAGCTAATGAACTTCTAAACCAGTGTAAATGATGAGTATTTTGCCAATCCAAGTGTGAAACATGAGGGTATTATGGCACGTGATCTTACCAGGAACATTATCAGTACTGTGGTCAATCCTGGTAACTACCTAGCATTCAAATATCAAGTAGAAATAACATAAAACATGGAGTCATCATTGTGACATCAACAACTATGGGCAAACCCAAGAAAGTGCCATTTTTATATGCTGATGGAGATGCAGGAATGTGAATCAGTCCCTTCATACTATGACCATTTTCCATTAACCCATGAGATTTTCGTGATCTCCACCTTAATGTCAAGAGGCAGTACACTCTTAAGGGCAAGACCCTTAACAGTAAAGAGCAGAGAGACCTTGGGGTGCAAGTCCATGACTCATTGAAAGTGGCTATACAGGTAGATAGGGTGGTTAAGAAGGCTTATGGAATGGTGGCTTTCATTAATTGAGGTATTGAGTACAGGAGTCAAGAAGTTATAATGCTTCTCTTTAGAACTCTGGTTAGGACGCATTTAGAGTATTGCGTGCAATTCTGGTCAACTCACTATAGGAAGGATGCTGAGGCTTTAGAGAGGGTGCAGAGGAGGTTTACTAGGATGTTGCCTGAATTAGAGGGCATATGCTATCAGCAGAGGCTGGACAAATTTAGACTCTTTTCTCTGGAGCGGCAGAGGCTGAGGGGTGATCTGTTGAAAGTGTATAAAATTATGAGGGGCATAGATAGGGTTGACAAGCAATATCCCTTTCCCATTATTGAGTGATCCAATACCAGAGGGCATGCACTTAAGGTGAGAGGGGGTAGGTTCAACACAGACGTGAAGCGTACGTTTTTTACTCGGAGAGTGAAGGATGACTGGAATGCGTTGCCTGATAGGGTGGTGGAGGCAAATTCATTGGGGCTTTTAAGAGGGGCTTGGATGGGCACATGAATGAGAGAAAAATAGAGGGATATGGGCATTCTGTAGGTTGGAGGGATCAGCACAACATCATGGGCCGAAGGGCCTGTTCTGTGCTGTACTGTTCTATGTTCTAAAACTCCAACTGCCCATCTTGGTTCACTTACTTTTGATTTTTCCTTGTCCAACAAAAACATATCCATTTCTGATTCAGAATTAGAATTGAGGTAACTATATATTCTGTGGAAAAGAGCTCAATACTTAAACCACCCCTCGGACCAATTAATATTTTCCATCTTCTTTCCCAAATGATTTTAAAGTACAGTTGCTCCCACCAACAGATATTTTCACTCTACCCTCAAAATTCAATTTTGAAAACCAATTTTGAAAATCTTGGCATTCAGGATAAAGTAGTCAATTGGCTTCAAACTTGGCTTAGCGGGAGAAGCCAGAGAGTGGTAGTAGATGGTTGTCTCTCTGACTGAAGGCCTGTGAATAGTGGTGTGCCGCAGGGATTAGTGTTGGGTCCATTGTTGTTTATCATCTATGTTAATGATTTAGATGATAATGTGGTAAACTCAATCAGCAAATTTGCTGATGACACCAAGATTGGGGCATAGTGGACAGCGAGGAAGGCTATCAAAGCTTGCAAAGTGATCTGGACCAGCTGAGAAAAGGGACTGAAAAATGGCTGATGGAATTTAATGCAGATAAGTGTGAGGTGACGCACTTTGGGAGGACAAATCAGGGTAAGACTTACACAGTGAATAGTAAGGCACTGAAGTGTGCAGTAGAACAAAGGGACCTGGGAATACAGATCCATAATTCCTTGAAAGTGGCATCACAGGTAGATGGGGTCATAAAGAGAGCTTTTGGCACTTTGGCCTTCATAAATCAGGGCATTGAGTACAGGAGTTGGGACGTTATGTTGAAGTTGTATAAGACATTGGTGAGGCCAAACTTAGAGTACAGTGTGCAGTTCTGGTCACCTACCTACATGAAAGGTATCAATAAGCTTGAAAGGGTGCAGAGAAAATTTACACGGATGTTGCCGGGACTTGAGGACTTGAGTTATAGGTATAGGTTGAATAGATTAGGACCCTGGAGTGCAGGAGAATGAGGGAGATCTTATAGAGGTATACAAAATTATGAGGGGTATCGATAGGGTGAATGCATGCAGGCTTTTTCCCCTCGGGTTGGGTGAGACATGAACTAGAAGTCATAGGTTTAGGGTGAAAGGTGAAATATTTAAGGGGAATCTGAGGGGAAATGACTTCACCCAGAGGGTGGTGCAAGTGTGGAAAAGGCTGCCAACAGAAGTGATGTGGATTCAATTGTAACATTTAAGAGAAGTTTGGATAGGTGCGTGGATGAGAGAGGTATGGAGGGCTATGGTCCGGGTGCAGGTAGATGGGACTAGGCAGAAAACCAGGCCAGCATGGACTAGATGGGCCAAAGGGCTTGTTCATGTGCTGTAGTGCTCTATGACTCTAAAATCTTTTAAATCACATAATTCTATGTTCCAAGGACTTCAAGGGTAATTCGTCATCACACGTAATCTAACCATCAAGCGTTTGTGAAGAAATTTAAATTTGATTCTTTTTTGCAAGGAAAAGTTTTACGCACACATATAAAACACATACACAGGCATACAAGAGCATCTTGAAGAGCTTATTGATTATTGGGGAATCCTGCACCAGCATGTCCCTTCCTCCAAACCTTTTATATTCCTGCAAACCTTTAGAACCCTGCTAACATTCTGGTGAATTTATACCTCTTCACTGATCACCATGGTATAGAAAGGATTGCTCTGGAGAAGATGCAGAGGATATTCACCAGGATGTTGCCTGGGATGGAATGTCTCAGTTACAAGGAGACACTGGATAGGCTGGGCTTGCAGAGACGCTGATGGAGGGGTGGGACTCTGATAGAGGTGTACAAAATCACAAAGAAACGTTTAGGACCAAGTACTGGTAAATGGGAACAGTATAGATGGGTATATGATGGTCAGCCTAGACAGAATGGGTTGAAAGAACCCATTTCTGTGCTGTAGAACTCTATATTCTTATAAAAGGACAACACTGACAAATCTTGAATCCCTTGACTGACAAAGAGGGTGGGATGAAATAAAAAGGAAAGATTATTGCAAGTACTCATTAAGGGAATTCAAAGGAAAATTAGGAAAGCAAAGGGAGGCCATGAACAGGTATTGCCAGGCAAAAATCATAATGCAAATTTTATAAGTGCATGAATAAGAACAGGATCACTAAGGAACGAGTAGGGCCAAAAGAGAGCAAAAAAGTTAACGTAGTGGAGGATGTGGGTGCAATTCATAAAATAACTATCCACAGTTGTCATTCGAAATGTGGTGAATGATGCTCATATAATTAACAAGGACAAGTGGGAAATATTAGGTGACATTAATACAGGGGTATGGAGTATGCAATGATTGGTGTGGGAACAACAACTTAAAAGCAAGCCTGTAATTCAAATGTTAAATTGTTAATCTGGACCTTAATCACTTAGAGAAAGCCTCTTCAATGATTTCTACCAGAAAAGCTCAAAAAAAATTCTTTCAAAGCAGTTTTCATTTCCAGCTACATAAATCACAGGTCCTGTTAATCATGGCTGTTGTCAAACTTCTGCAGAGCAGCAATTGAACACTTTATGATAATAATATCTTACCGATTAGGTACCTGAAATTCCCGAGCTGGAAAAATTGCCATTGGCAACAATTTTTGGGAGAGGGATTTTGTGGCCTGACCTGATTTTGCCAGAGATTTGTCCTTTTTGACAACACAAAATCCAGACATCAAAGAACAGGGACCGGCAGGGTAAAGTAATCTGTCAAAAATATACTGCTCCCAATGCTCCCAAACCCTAGCAAACCAACGAACCAAAGTCTGTGGAACTGAGACCTTTGTTTCCCCTCAATCTTTCTAGCAAAGGAGCAATTTCGAACTGATTAATTTCTTATATTTCAGGTATATTCAGACAGCTTTTGAATGTGGCAATAAGCTACAACACTGACATTCTAACACCTTTCTCCAAAAGGCTTGCAATTCAGTAACCTTGTAAGTGATATCATTATCCCTCTGCAAATAATTTATGCCTTACATTAAATCAGAAAACCTATACACACTGATTATGCAAAGGAACTTAATAATTTAGATAATGGTATTAAAATACCCAAACTGCTAAGCATTCTAATATATTTCTAACATCCCACCAGCTATCTTCCCTAAGCTAGGAAAATCGAGCTATCAATTAGAGGGAAAGAGTTTGCAATCACCGGCTCTCACACAATAAATCAGAAACAAGCATCAATTAAGGTACATATAGCATGCGAAAATAGGTGCTTTATGAAAAATATAATTTTGTATTGCAGTCTACATTTCCGATCACATTATGTGATCAGAAATGTGATAATGTTAGAGAGGATGGTCCAAAGGGCATTTTATCAAGATGGACAATTTTAGCGTTGAAGGAAGGCTGACATTGCTTTCTTGAACAGATGAGAGGTGAAAGAATTGAGATGCATAAATTTATGAAAAATGTAGATGGAGTGAATAGGAACAAGCATTTCTTCCTTTGCTTTTAGTGAGGTCAAACAAGACAGGGATTTGAATAAAATATTTGGTAGATGAACTGGAGCGTAACCAAGGAAAATTATTTCTGCCCAGAAGATGGGATGTGGGACTCATTGCCTGAACTAGTGGAGAATGCAGGAATACTTGGATGAGCACGAGATGTGTTGCAACCTACAGGGCTTGAGACCAAGAGCTTTAAAATAGGTGTAGGCGGGATAGTTTATTGCATGGGTTGGACACAATGGTCAGGATATTCTGCTTTTCCTAATCTCAAGTTGTTTAATCAAGTAATTTTTGAAGTGTATTATCACCACTGAAATATAGGCAATACAGTAACCCATCTGCGCTGCAAATTCCCACCTACAGCGTTCTGAATAACCAGTAAACATGTTACAATCATATTGACTACAGACTAAATATTTCCCAAGACACTCGACTATTTTCCATCAAAGTAGTACTTTAGGAGGGGCTTCAGTTTAATGACTCATTCAAAAGGTGGTTCCAATGACAGTCCAGCATTCCCTTCACTCTGCATGGATCTTTCAACAAAGATATTTTTGCTCAAGCACTTATGTGTACATACATGGATTTTTTTCAGATTGCTACACAGAAGGGACTGAAGGCACTAGTCTAGAAATTCATATTCATGGCACCTTGCAACTGAAGATAGATTTAACCCTGAGCAGAACATAATTGTCTACATTTCCAGGCCTCCTAATACTTGTTGCAAAAATTGCACCTTGACTTTCTGCCAGGATTTCTGTTAGTTCCAGAAAGGTAGTTCTGATTATGAAATTCTTCAGAATGACATCAGTAATGGTACAACATCTCTTCTTTTTTTTGCCTTCCAGTGGGATTTTCAACCTTACTGGTCTGAGGAGTATCCTTCCTTGTTTACTCAATGAATAAGCAGCTTTCACTTATTTCCCTGAAACCACGATACTTAAAGGATCAATCAACCTGAAGGTATGTTATTTTCTACGCAATTACATAGCACCTTGCTCAGCAACTGCTTACCCTACAGACTCAATTTATATTTCACCCTCATCAAAAAAAATGATATTTCTGTTCTCAAAATGGGGCTCCAATAGGTTCTTGACTCCACCCAACTCTCATCTTGCTGGAAGACATGGAAATAGAATGTAGGCAACTGAGGCACCATAGGCAACCATGGGACCATATGGTAAGAGGCATGGAAAAGCTGAATGCCCAAGACTTATGTATCCAGGCTTCGCAAGGACTTATGCTTATCCTCAAGGACCAATGCTAATGCAGAATATGCTTCAATAACACAGCCCTCATTGAAGGCTATGGCCTCTTTCAACTTCAAATACAGGCTCAGACATTTGATTGGACTGATCTCACTGTTGAATAAGGTCTCTACCACTCACAGCTCCCTCCCCTCAGGATCATTCTAGGCCAATGCAACTGATCCATCTATAAATTCGCCAATGACACTACTGTTGGTGGTTGAATCTCAGATGATGAGGAGGAGGTGTAAGGAGTGAGATAGATGGGCTGGTTGAGTAATGTTGCAATAACAACCTCGCACTCAATGTCAGCAAGACCAGGGAACTGATTATGGTCTTCAGGAAGGGGAAGTTGGGAGAACACACACCAGTCTTCATTGAGGGGTCAGTGGTGGAAAGGGTGAGCAGCTTCAAGTTCCTCAGTGTCAACATCTTGGTGGATCTGCACTGGACCCAATACATTGATACAATCACGAAGAAGGCATCGCAGCGGCTCTACTTCATTAGGAGTTTAAGGAGATTTGGTATGTCAACGAAGACTCTTGCAAATTTCTATAGATGTGCAGTGGTGACCATTCTGACTGGTTGTATCACTGCCTGGTATGGATTGCAAAAGACTGCAGAGGGTTGTAGACTCAACCATCTCCATCATGGGCATAACTCTCCACACACTGAGGACATCTTCAAGAAGTGGTGCCTCAGGGACGTGGCCCATCACTAAGTACCCTCACCATCCAGGACATTCTCTCTTCACGTTACTACCATCAAGGAGGAGGTACAGGAGCCTGGAGACCCACACTCTATGATCTAGGAACAGCTTCTTCCCCTCCACCATCAGACTTCCGAATGGTCCATGAACCCATGAACACTATTTTATTATTCCTTTTTTGTTTACATTTTTTTTATTTTGTAATTTACAGAGTTTTATGTCTTACACTGTACTGCTGCCACAAAGCAACAAATTTCATGACAGACAAGTCAGTGATAATAAACCTGATTCTGATTTCTGCCACATCTCACTGCTGTGTTAGTGAGGACACATAAGTTTCTTACTCAAGGAGAAAAGATTTCATCACTTTTTCTTACAGCTCAATGGATAAGGAGAGCAAGTACAAGGATGTGCTAACATTGCAGGTTTCCACAATGTAGAGGAACCCAGACTGCACAAATGTAGGATCTTGACTTGTGGCAGAGATCGCCTGAGCAACCTCCTGCTGGGAGTTCCTGACTGCAGGCCAGTAGGATTCCTTTCGCACACTGTACACCTCTCCACCAGCCTCTCTTTCAATAGAATGTTCTTTCTCCTTTCCTCATCTAGTTGCAGCTGTTCCACATCCAAAAGCACTCAATACTGTTATGTACCAGCAACAAAAGAAACACACCGAGTCATGTATGTGTTAAAAACTATTTTATTAATAACGACTTATGATAATAAGACAAAATAAAAGTAAAAATGTTAGAATGTTGGAAGTAAAAATGTTAGATCTTAAACATTAACCCCAAAAACTAAACTCGAAGTGTGTGTGTGACAAATTTCCAAACTCCAAGTCCAGGAATGGTTCTCAAAGTTCAGTTCAGCAAGCCGTAAGGTGAAATGTGAGCAAAGGCTTCTGCAAAACCACCATTGACTGAAGAAAAAACGTAGAGAGAAAATAGAGATATTACGAAATCCAAGTGTTCCACGATGGAACCCATACGACACCTCCGTGTCTACTCAGAGGTGACTACTCCACCGCTTTGTTCCGAAGCATCTGCCACCCCGAAAGGCATTCAAATCGTGGCTGTCCACACAAATACCTGTTTCCCACTACAGGTTAATGACAAAGTGGACTCCACCGGATTATTCCAAAAATCCATACATGGATTATAGTGACAGGCACAGTTATTGTTTTCATCCATCGATAGAGACTAGCAAGCTGGTGTCTCTCTCTCCCTCTCTCTCTCTCCTCTCTGACTGACTCCGACTGTCTGCTCCAAAAACGTCATTACATCCTTATCTTTTGTTGTCATCATCACACCACACACACACACACACACACACACACACACACACACACACACACACACACACACACACACACACACACACACACACACATATTACTCTATCGTAAAAGGACATTCACCAATAGTAACCTAGTCTGTAACAATACAAAAGTGGTGCTTGTGTGATTTGCATGCCCCTTTAAGAACTGTATCCCTAGTCTTCAGCCAGAATGCTTGTTCTGCTCATTTCATCTTGGTTGTGCAACATTGCTGTGGAACAGTGAGCATAGTGTGTGCTGAAGCTAGTAGACTATGTTGCTTCACTCATGAACCCAACAATACCTTTTCAGTGAGGGTTGGGGTCAAAGACCATGACCATGCTGACACTTCAGCAAACAGCAATCACATGGCATGCCATGTTCTGTGTTACCATATCAGAGCTAAATCTCATTACTAAATCCAAGTAGGAAGATAGCACTGCTACAAAGTTAGATCTCAAAAATACAGCTAATGCAATGGGTTCAACACAAATGCAGGACCCAGTGTTTAGTACCAGGAAGTACCCCGCACATTTCAAAAGGATCATCAACTACTTTCAGCTCTGTTGCTGATTGATCTCCCCAAGTGATGCTTGGAATAATTTATGGGTTAATCTTTTTACAGACTTCCATGGTCATTTACATTGATTGATAATTTATTCTTTTCAAGCTTTACTGGAAAGCACCGAGTCTTGGATATGGACCACTAGGAGAGCAGTATAATGTGGAGAATGAGAGGACACAGAGCACTAAAATCTGCATTGATGTGAAAGGAATCAAACATGCAAAGAGGAGTACACACCACAGCTGATACTCTCACAATCATTTTGCTCTGGTGATTAAAGAGATATTTCTTCTATCCCATCCCCAACGCCTCAAAATTTAGACCTTCACTCCTTCTAGAAATGCAGTTCAATTGGCAGAGTCTCCCTGTAAATCTTAATGAGCCAAATAGCATGTTGCATTCATAGCCTACCTCTTCAATGTAATAATTCTTCTCTTGTTATTCAAGCAGCCAGTTCTAGGACATTAATTTCACATCAAATTCTGCAAGACTCAGAACTCCGAGTTACTCTAAGCCATCTTATTTCTTCACTAAGAAAAGTCTAATGAAGACTAAAATTCCCACTTTCTGAAGTTTAAAAGCTCTTTGTATATTTCCACTTCTGTCACCTTTGTGCAGATAGTTTGAAATTTTTACTTGTTTAGAACTCACATTTTATTCACTTCCCACTTGCTGCAATGAACACTGCAGGAGTTTTTGTTTAATTGGCTTATAACAATCTCTTCAAAATTCTTGGCAAGCAATTTCTTTAAACGGTACCTCCCAAACTCACAAGCTGTACCATAGAGAAGGATGACAGTTACCACACATTGGAACACTATTATTTCCAACTTCCCCTTCAAGCCAAGCTGTCAATATAGTTCTGGTCATTCTTTGTTATTTGGTCAAACTTCTGGAACTCCCTAACAGCACTTTCACCACATGGGCTGCAGCACTTCCAGGAGGTGACTCATCATTTTCATCTCAGTGTGACTAGAGATGAGCAATAAATGTTGGTCTTCCCCGCAGTGCCCTCATATTGAGAGTAAATAACACCTGCTTGCCCTCCTGCTAGTCAACATCATCAACACTCCCCAGCCCCTCCAGAGAAATTGTGTAACTTCCTAAAAATGTGCATTGATACTTCTTTTTTCCAGGGAGTAACTTTGATCATCTATCAAATTCACACTGGGTTGGATCAGAAGACCCCAGCAGAAATTCTGCTATGCAGCATTTGGCAGAGAAAAGCTGGCTCCAGTCACTGGGTACAGACAAATGCACAAATGTATTCTACTACTAAACAAGAGGATTTTGAATAACTACTGACAAGCTTGCTAAACAAAAACCAATTTGTTTCTGTATTGTTTCAGAATCGACATGAATTGATTAGAAAAACAGTTACATCCTACTTCAATCAAGTACCGAGTGCAATGCTGAAGGATACTAATTTTCGTATCATTGAAATCAATAGCAAGCAGGAAATAATTAAAAAAAAACATGATTTAAATCCTTTCCGATTGTGAAATATTAAAACGGAAGTGTTTTGGGAATTTAATTTGCTATGATTGCTTTTTCATTTCTGGGCGGCCCTACTCAAGGCTGTCAGTCATTGTATAATTGCACAGAACATCAGAGAATTGGAATGAACATGTTTTTTTTCTAAACTGAGCACAGATTCTTCATGCCAGTTGTAATCTCAATGGCAGGACTCATTAGCTGTGGCATATCATCAACATCAAAGCAAATAACCAAGTCTAAATTCCTGCACAGAAATTCCTGGGGGGGAAAACAGTATTTGGAGAGTTCCTTTAATATTTAATTACTAATTACATGTTGTCACCTTTCTTTAATGATTAATTGCAATTTAAATACATAAAACTGTGGGGTCATTCAGCCCCAAGAAATTTATGGTTGAGATCTTGTAGACCTTCTAAATGAATCTATTTTGACTTATTAATGACTATATTACACAGTAAAAATACTGAATGGCATGACCCAATGATGAATCAACTATACAGTATAATGCACTATATTACTTCAGAGTGGTGAAGTCATGCATTATATTGAAGCTAAGTAAATCTTAATACTGATAATAGCAGTATGTGACACCATTTTTTTTGTAGGGAGGGTAAGTAGTTCAGCTCTGCAGGGAAGATGATGCATCATTTGTAACGTTGATATCAAGTGGTCAGGACCAAGCTTTACATCTTGACTACACTGGCTTCAGATTGCGGGAACCTAGTGCAAGAAAGAAAAATCTTGTCCTGATATAGTACCATTCACATTTGTTCAGGATGGTACAAAGCACTTCACAGCTGGTAAGGTATGTTGAAGCATCATCATAGCTGTACTACAGGAAGCATGGTATCTAATTTTTTTTTTACACAGCAAGCTCCCACATAAGCAAGTATTATTGATCAGTTAAGCTACTTTGTTGAGGGATACATCTTAGCCCAAATACTGAGGGTAACTCACCTCCACTTCAAAATAGTGATGAAGTATTTTTCATGTCCAGTCAACAATTCAGACAGGCTCTTGGGTTAATATTAATCTGAAAGAGGAATTTTGCAACATTGCAGTACTCTCTCAGTACTGCATTTGAATGTTGCCCTAGGTTTCCATGTTCAAGCTACTGAAGATGGCTTTGAAACCATAGTCTTGTAGTACAGACCCTTGGACCTAAGACCCAAAAGGTAGCATTAATAATCCTAGACTTCTCTTCATGAATGGTTTATTTTCATCAAAAGTAAGAGTCATTGTACAAGCTAGATCCTATAAATTCAGAATTCAGACTCCTGTGCCAGATTCCATATCCCTCAATTCCCTGATCTTTCAAATAATCCTACTTCCACTTTAAATACTACTGAGATCCAGCCTCCACAACTCTCTGGGGTAGAGAATTCCAGAGATTCACTCACCTGATACTAAATGACTGACTCTTTCTTTCTTTCTTTCTCTCTTTCTTTCTCTCTTTCTTTCTCTCTTTCTTTCTCTCTTTCTTTCTCTCTCGAAAACATATGGAGTAAAACTCTGATATTCTACTAACTGACTATTCAGGAATACTGATGCCTCAGTGTCTCGCTCACAGATAGTGTTCCCAGTGCTTCCCTGAAAGTAACTGGGGCCCCTCCCTCACAAAATTTACCAGGATCCTCATTCCTATGCTACCTTGAAGCTCACAGCGGCTCTGATTCCTACACTCCACTGAAAATCACTATGCCTGCCATTCCCACACTCACCTGAAACTCACTGTACCACACTTCCAGTGCTCTCTTTAAATTTACCCAGGCCCTGGTGACCATCCTCCCTTTGAACTTACCAGATTCATTGGAAAATTTATTACAGTAGTGAAAAAAAGTGAATTTAAAGTGTGTGTTGGGGTATTGGTAGGAATAACATCCAATAATCTGGAAAATCTGCTGGCCTGACACTGCCATTATCAGAATTTTACTATAATTAGGTTGCAATCAGAAATTAAATCTTAGCACTGAAAGTACTTGAATTAAAAATTTTAAAATTTGAGATAACACAGACATCTGAAAGAACTAAATCTAAAAAATATTTAGTAACTTTCCACCATTCTTAGAGGAATAGAGTTTCATAGACTCAAGATCCAATTCTTAGATCCAAGCATTTAATGTTGGCTACAATGGCAGAATTAAATTCCATCTCTGCAGCCATAGAAAGGATAGCCAGGCAGGTCGTCTCAGAGGTTCACATTTCTGGTTGAAAACTGCTCTGTATGCCATGTTGGTGGGACATCAGATCTCATGCAGTTAGTGGAGACACAAGAGACAGCAGATGCTGGAATCTGGAGTAACAAACAAAGTGCTAGAGGAACTCAGTGGGTCAAGCAGCATCTGTGGGATGAAATAAATTGTCAATGTTTCGGGTGGAAACCCTGCATCAGGACTGAGAGTGGAGTGCGACCAGTGCTGGATTTGGAAAAGTAACCCCATTTGGTACTCCCGATGTGGCTTCCTCTATATCGGCAAGACCAAGTGAAGACTCAGTGACTGTTTTGCAGAACACCTATGCTCAGTCTGCAATGGCCATCCTGAGCTTCCAGATGCAGACCATTTCAACTCCCCATTCCCACAATGACCTGTCCATCCTTGGCATTCTCTACTACCAGGATGAAGCCCAACACAAGCTAGAGAAGCAACATCTTATATTCCGCCTGGGTAGTCTACAACCCAATGGCATGAATATTGATTTCCCCAATTTTAGGTAACTACCTCCCCCCCCACCCGGTTTTCCTTATTTTTCTCTTTCTCCCAACCGCTTCCCCCACCCCCCCACCCGTTCTCTCCCTGATACTCTGGTCCTCCCATTTTTGTCCTCCTTCCCACCCTCCGCCCCAGCCCCTCTTCACCCATCTTCATCCCTTTCCCTCTCCTGGATCTATCCACCCACTTCACACACAGGTTTCCCACCCAAACCCCATCTGGTTCCAACTGTCGCTCACCTCTGTGGACTTCAGGAAAAGAGGTTGTGGGATCACGCACCAGTGCTCATTGAGGGGTCAGTGGTCGATAGGGTGAGCAGCTTCAAGTTCCTGGGCGTCAATATCTCAGAGGATTTATTTTGGGCCCAATTACATTGATGCAATCATGAAGAAGAAACACCAGCAGCATTAGGAGCTTGAGGAGCTCTAGTATGTCACCAAAGACTTGAAAATTTCTAGAGCTGTATGGTGGAGAGCACTTTGACTGGATGCATCACTGCCTTGTATGAAGGCTCCAATGCGCAGGATTAAAAGAGGCTGCAGAGGGTTGTAGACTCAGCCAGCTCCAGAACAGGCACAATCCTGCCCACCATCAAGGACATCTTCAAGAGGCGGTGCCTCAAGAAGGTAGGATCCATCCGGGACATGTCCTCTTCTCGTTACTACTATGGGGGAGGAGGTACAGGAGCCTGAAGACCCACGCTTAATGACTTAGGAACAGCTTCATCCCCTTCGCCATCAGATTACTGAGTGGTCCATGAACTAGACCTCGTTATTCCTCTTTTGCACTATTTATTTATTTTTGTAATTTATAGTAATTTTTATGTTTTGCACTGTACCGCTGCCACAAAACAACAAATTTCACAACATATGTCAGTGATAATAAACCTGATTCTGAATAGTTGACAATTTCTTTCCTCCCACAGATGCTGCATGACCTGTCGAGTTCATCCAGCACATTGTTTGTTGTTCATGCTGTCAGTACCCAGTGGAATACCCAGTACCCAGTATGCGGAATAGATGGATCACGTACCAGTTAATGTGCAGCACTGGCTTGACAAAAGCTTGCAGTTTTGGAACCCATTTCTTCGTATTCTCACAAGGCTGACACAGGTTGAACAGCAGCAAGGAGTCCCCCTGGTGTTGTTTCAATAGAGCATCAGCAATTTGCAGATTTGTTGCTGGCTATTGCCATGGATCTGGAAGAGATTGATGCTTTCTATAATTTCTTAAAGTTGAGAAAGCTTACAGGGTGTGAGGGGCAAGTGCTGAAGAACTTCCTTTTTGCCGACTTAAATTTCTAGTCCCAAAAACAAGTGCACCTCTAAGCAATCTCTTCGGCAGACAACTGGGCTGGGAGCATGAACAGAGGCTATGTAAGTCAAAGCAAGCTGCCTGAAAAGAGAGGAGGAGGAAGAGCTTTCAGCTAGAGATCGCGTAATCTCAGAAAGTTTGGTAAGCAATTCTCCTACCTTGTGAAAGAACAATGTGCAAGCTGACAGAGTTTAGGTGGCAATATCCATAGCTTTTGCTCTAATGAAAGCTACAATATCAACCATCAGTTCCAGAATCGTGGTAAAGGAATTATAAGCCATCAAGTCCACTAAATCAGATGGCCTTTATTTCTGTAGTTGTAAAAGAGGTGGCTGTAGAGATGGTGGATGAAATCAAAGTAAATTTACAAAACTCTTTAGATTTTGAAACTGTATGGCACTGATATTCAGCAACAGCAAGTGAAAACCAATTATCCCTGCATCAGTTCAGAGGTATGCTTAAATGTATTAATGAGGAGATTGTAATGGCAAACTTATGGTATGATTTACAAAGTTATGGTATGTTTAGACAGGGTAGACCCAAATTTAATTATTTCTTGAACTGTCCCTCAATCAGGTTTATTATCACTGACTTATATGACATGAAATTTGTTGCTTACAGCAGCATACAGTGCAAAATAAAAAGGAATAACGAGTTGATGTTCGTGAACAATTCAGAAATTTGTGGTGGATGGGGAAGAAGCTGTTCCTGTATCATCGAGTGCGGGTCTTCAGGCTCTTGTACCTCCTCCCCGATGGTACTAAAGAGGGTATGCCCTGGATGGTGAGGATCCTTAGTGATGGATCCCTTTGTGGAAAAAAAAGCAATGTTACTACAGGGCATCGACCAACCATTTTCGTTGTTTACTTCTTATCATATCAAAAAGCAAAGTATTTTTTAAAAAAAGCATAGTTTTAAAACAAAAAAAAGCTTTTCTTAAATATCCCTTACTTGGAAACTTCACAGAAGTTTGGGGGAAGTTGTTTGTACACCTTAAGCTTTGTTGTAACTGTGAATGAGTCACACAAAAACTGAAGCTGTAAAAGGTCTTTATTCAGCATGACAAGTGGGCATTCTGGAAAATCCTTCTCTTGGAGAAACTCTGGAGAATCTTAGTTTAGATAAATCTCCCTGAACTCAAAATGCATTGAGTTTTTAATATTCTTAAGAACAAAGGTAACAGGAGGTGATTGAATACAATTTTAATAATTGCAATTGCAGGGTTTATTTCAATATTTTGAGTGCAGACAAATAGTTGCATAGAATTACACACTTACAATGGAAGCATATTGTAACTGGCGAGACGCTTCCAAATATTCAAACACCTTTTCTGGGACAAAGTAATTCACATGGATAGTCTAAAATCTTGAGGGGACAGAAACCCCAGATATTTAAAATTAAGCTTGTGGTGGCTGAGTCTCTGGATACACAAATACTGCCAATTATTGATTGCTTAGCGAAAGATGCCTGATTTGATATAACCCAATTAACATAGCCTCATTGCCTGCATGTTGGGCCAATACATTTGAGAATGTCTCACCAGTCATGTCAGTTTACAGCCAATATTTTTTAAGCAGCTCCTGCCGTGAGCCAGCAGTTAGCTCTCTTCAGACAGTAGTGTTCATTCATGCAGCTTTGCTTGTAGTTTGCATTTTGAAATAGGTCATGAAGCCTGATTCCTGTTTGTATTATTGACCACTACAGCTTAAACTTTATACTTTGACTATGGCTGCTTCATCCTAACAAGGTTAATAACAACTAGTCTGTGCTGAAACTGCTGCAAAAGAGGGTGGGACATTATGGTGCAAGGAATGGCAAGGATAAAATGAAGTCCACCTGGTAATTAGCAGGAACTGTAATAGAATAGAAGTTATATATAGAAGAAAACAATTATCACATTAACACTTTTACTACTTTTGATGTTTTAGCTATTTATTCAGTACACAAAATTCATTAGGACATAAAACTGTTTTTAAACTTGGATGGACATGGACTCTAAATCTGGAATATGAAACTGCTGGCCAAGGCATTATTGATAGCACTATTGCTGAATCAAAGTTATCCCACTTTAGAGAAACACAAAATTGTAGGCTGACATCCCAGTGCAGTATTGATGGATTACAATACTTCAAGAGGAACACTTTGAATGAGACATTAAACAGAGGCCTAGTGTGCCTTCTCAAGCTGATGTAAACATCACAAGGAACCATTTCAAAGAAGACTAAGGGATTCATCCTAGCGCCCAAGTTGATATTTATCCCTTAATCATCGTTCCTAAAACAGATGAGGTAGTAATTAGTCCTGGGTCACTTGTGATAGATGTGCAAGAGGTGGAGGCTATATATTAAACCCTTCTTACTACTGATGTCAATACATATGAATTTTGGAAATGAAATACAATACACAAATTATGTTGTGCATTTAGCACAAGTGGCTGAGAATGACTTTCCAAAACCATTTACCAACTCATCAGCATTTATCCACTCATTATTGCTATTTCTGGAACCTTCTAATGCATAGATTGATTGCTGCGATCGTAGTTATAAAAGTTCCTCATTTGCAGTTAAGTATTGGACAGTTCTAAGCTTGCAAATGTGAGTCTTTCATTACCCATTTGACTGATGTCCTCTTTAACTTTGCAGAAATATAGCTTTTCTCCTTTAATCACTTCTGCTTTCCATCATATCACAGACTTCCCACTTTATTCTATAACCCACACTTTGCCTACCAAATTTTCCTGCCTCTGTGCTTACTCGAAACTTGTAATATTTCTAACTCTTGATTATAGAGCTCCCTGCTGAAGCATTAACACTGTTTCTCCCAATATGAGCTGCTAAGTATTTCTCACATTGTTTCAAATATCAACATCCATAGCATTTTGCTTTGCCTCAGTCAAATGGCTTTCTGTGATCTAAGAGAAAGAAGAATGGGAAGTTGACACTTACACTTATCAGGACAACAGCTACAAGAAAGGTGTTACTTTCAGGGGTCAAGACGATCAAACTGTGAAAGTGTACAACTTTTGAGGAACCACTGAGCAGTATTTTCCAACTCCCAGTTATAACTTTTGTCAAATTTATTCCAATTCATTCTGCAATATTTTTCTGAATGAAATCCAGAGTTAAAATCTAGCTGCAGACACTTCAGGTGGCAAATCAGACCTCCCTGCTTTCTTCTTTGGGTTTGATTATTATCAATGGGAGAGTCAGTTCTGGATCATTAGTACATAATCTAAATTAGACGCAGAGTGCCAAAGTATTTTAAGTGCTGAATTTTCAAATTCAAGCATTTTGGCACAATTATACATGTGCCTGGCCTGAATTCATGTGCAGGACAAGACTCCAAACACAGAAGTGAAATTTCTTTTGTGAAATTTAAAAGGGACAAGAACAATTGATGGAGAGCACTCAATGCTAGAAAACCTTTCTGAGAGTTGCAAAAGGAATCTCTGTCCAGTTTAAGCAAGAAACAAAGAAAAGACAACCAAAATGGCAGAGAGGTGGCCCTGTGGTGGTAGGGGTTTTCTGTCAAGTTGAGGTACTTCCAGTGGAGGAAATACATCTTGTTGTTGTGGTGGTGGTGGTGAAGTTGGAGATGGGGTGGGTAGAGAAGATTTGGGTAACAATTTGGAGTCTGATTTAAATGCAAGTATCAGCTTAAAACTCACATCAGCACTCAGATTTTAAAAGATCTCTTTCAAGCAAGGTTACAAATAGTCCAAGAGCTCAGGATACCAAGCCCTTACCCATCACCTCTCATATCCCATCTAGGCTCTCCCACCCTCGCCAGAAGTCTAACATTTTTATTGAAGCTTTTAACTTTGAAGAGTCAAAGCATTGTCCCTGTGTGGTGGAAGAAACTGACAGTACAATAGGTGGCCATTTCACCCAGTATGTTCATAATGACCAAAAAAAAAGACATCTGATCTAATTCAGTCCCTAACACCTCATTTCTGTCTTTGTATATTACAGAACATCAATCGTTCTCCCAAGTTCTTACTTAAATCTGATGAAAGTTTTTGTCTCCATCACCTTTTTGGACAAAGATTTCCCTCTCTGTATGATTTCTTTTTTCTCAGCTTCCTCCCAGTAATTAGGTTACACCTCTGCTCCAAGGAACATGTAAACTGTGAAGGTGACCCCACTTTAAACTCTAACTTCTTGACTCAGCCCTAAGAAATTGAGGGTGTTGCCAGTTATGAGCCCAGTAACCCCAATAGCTATATTACTTACACTATTACACTGGATGAACCCAACAGGCTAGGCAGCATCCATGGAGAAAAGCAGACAGTCAACATTGTAGGTCAGGACTCTTCTTCATGACTGAAGGGTCTTGACCCGAAACGGTGACTGCCTGCTTTTCTCCACAGATGTTGTCTGGCCTGTTGGGTTCCTCCAGTGTCATAGTGTTTTTCATCTAGATCCCAGCATTACAGTCCTTTGTTTCTCTAGCTACATTAATTAGAGTTGTTTCTCTTGCCATATATTGCTGACTTACCTGCTGAGTATTTCCATCAGTATTTTGTTTGTCCTTTTAAACATTCTCTAGATAAAATTCCCCAAATGCTCCTTAGCCAATGAAGGCTGGTGTGGATGCTCCTCTAACATCGACTAAAATAAATCAACAGGTCTATTGTTAGTTGACGGACCTTCCTGTCACAGGTTCATTATAAAGTCTAATCATTTAGAATCCATGTCTTCATATAGTAAATTTACCCAACAATAATCCAGTTGCACAAATCAGATAATGATTGGGCTCTGAACAATTGCCTTGGAGCATTCTGTACATCACCATTTAGCTGACAATGGCATCAGTTGAATATTGCAGCATGTGGCACAAGGGGCTTCTTCTTGCTTGTGATTTTATGTTCTTATGTTAAACAATAAATTTTGCTTGGATATTTACTGTGGTCCTCAGTCCATTAATTCTCCAAACCAATTTCAGGTTTTACAGGTATTGCAACAATTGAGAAGCTCTTGTTTAAGTAGATTTGTAGTCTTTTGTGCCATAATATCTCAAATCAAATTAAAATCATGGGCTGAACCTCACTGAAAATAATAATTACAATATTATTAATGTGAAAACTGGCCAGCAAATTCAGCAAAGTTGAACATCTTCAGCTTTCTGTCCTTTCTCTCTTTGCTTCTCACTTTTAGTCTCCCATTATTTTTAAGAACTTACTAGGATTTGCACATGTTACCCATTAAACTCAATCAGAAAGTTAGACCTGGTGATTAGGAACTTAACTACCCCTCTTACGATGTGATAATTGTTACTACAATGCTAATCAATCTCTCAGGATCAGAAATAGCACCATTTAAGAGATTCAGAATTAGCCCTGGATATAGTCAATTGTTAGAAATGTTTATAATGTCGCATATCAAACCTTTTTATAAAATATAAGTAGAAATGTTGGAAACATTAAATATTTTCTGACAAGGGACTTCAACCTGAAGCATTAATTCTGTATCACTTTCTAAAGTCGCTGCCTAACCTACTGAGTATTCCCAGCATTTTCTGTTTTTATTTCAGATTTCCATCATCTGAAATTTTTTTCTTTTTTTCTTTCTTTTTCAGTGCCTCCTCCTCTCTCCCTCAAGAGAGTATCATTCTAAGGTGATCATAATTAATGATGACATTTTAATAAATTCCCAATAATTCCAATTAGTTCCAGGTCCTCACCTTTGTCTTTGCTACCCACTAGAATTAATTATGACAACATGCTTTTACCATGCCCATGTTCTTATCATTCTCTGTCAAAATAAAGACATCTGAAAATCTGCTACTCGCTTCTGAACTTGAGCCAACTCCCTGTTCCTGATAATCTGCACTGATTTAGCCATGTCTTGAAACTAAAATTCTCAACCTTCAGTTAGGATTCCCTTCATGCCTCACCCCCCATACCTCTGTAATCTACTTCTACTCTAACTTCCTTTGATTTCTTTTCTTGGTTCATTAATTTTTGCCTCTTAAGAATCCCCAAAAGTTAAATTTCTCCAATATTTGCTAGCATAGCCTCCATAAGGTCTAGAATTCCATCTCTATATCCCTTTGTCTCTCTCTCTTCCTTCAAGATCCTCCTTAAAAGTTCTCCTTAAAGCCTATCCTTCAACCAATATTTTATTCACTTTCCCTAAGATCTCCTTATGTGCCTTCAGGACAATTTTAGTTTAATGGCACATCTTAAAAAGATGTGCTACATTAAAGACTATGTGAAAACAGAAACATAAGTAGAGAAAAGAGTAGGCCATTTGGCTCCTTTGGCTCTGTGTTTCAGTAAGACCATGCGATCTATTCCTGAGTGCCATTTTCCTACATTTCTCCTGATTTCCATAAGTATTCAAAAATCTAACATTCTCTATCCTGTCAAACTCATGACAGTTATCAACAAACCCCAAAACTAATAATCTTTTCACTCTGTGAAGCAGTCAAGATAACTGGCTTGATTTTATTGTACATCCACCAATCAAAAGTATGAATTATTCTTTGGTTACCTTTTTGACTCTCTTGCAGTTTAAACATATCTGCTTGGGTGCTTTGTTCGTTAATTTCCATTTTAGTGTGAGTCATCAGAAATTATGACTAAAATTACTTCTTCAAAGAGAATTATAAATAATGCACACACAAAATGCTAAAATCTTATCCTATTTAGACATAATAATTTGGAATAACTATTTGATTGGATCAATAAAGAAATATTTCTACCTTCCTCTTGATAGACAACAAATGCTTTAAAATATGCAAGATCATTATCACTGAAGTCTACAGATAGATCAGGAAAATGAATTACTATCTGGTGTCCCACAGATAGCAAGGAAAGATATGGGCACTAGAAACAAATTAATATGCCACACTTAAGATTGATTCCCTTTCATCAGAGGAAAATCTCATTTTTGAAAACAGGGCTGGATGAAGACAAAACTGATTAGATTTTTACTTCAATAATGACACAGAATAATAACACTGTAATTATGTGTGGAAACCCTGCAGTGAGTTGATGCAAACACAGTAATTTTTCAAAGCGAAGGAAAAAGATCAGGGTAGATTTGACAAATATTTCAGAGGAGGGTTACTGGACCATTTTTATGGTCAGTTGTTACTGCTGGAAGTGACTCCACTCAGAAGCCATTATGCTTGGAGCGAGCATCACTTTCACCATTTTATGGTCCTGCTGGATCCATTTGGTTTATTTTAATGTGTTATGTGTTTGCAATCCACTGGAGAAATGGTTTTGCACCTTCTACAATGCTCAAGATTATCAGCCCAGTGAACCACATGCATTGGTATGGCCGAAATTTGTTGGTCTTCCAGTACAATGAAATGTATATCAGTGAAGGCTGCTGCCTGGCACATTCTGTGCTGCAGGAGTTTGTGTTAAGGGACACTCTGAAGCTTGGTGCTGCTAACAAAAGGGCTTTGTGAGAAAGGACTGCAATCTGAGGTAGTGACACCACAAAACATTCAGGGGCTGTGTCTTGTATAGCAGCCCCTCAAACACTTGAAGATCATATTGTTCAAAGAGATTCTATGACTGGCATTGGTGTTTTGTACTAGAATGTATAAACTCGATGATATTGCAACTGTAAAGAATTGAATGTATAGCTTTGATGATACTGTGAATGTAAAGAAACCGATGTACTGTTTTTGTACCTTTTTTATATATTTATTATGAATAAAGTTCATTTTTGAAATTAAGCGAACAATACTCAAGATTGTGGGTGTTGATTGCATTGGTAGCTATGTTGACCACTACATTGAACTTCTTTTCAAATATTTTTGAGTGGCACTGGAAATATTTATCAATCTAATGTGCATTAGTGCATTCATCAAGTCATAGATGCATGGTCACTTAAATACCTTGGAATCTGCATAAGTAAGTGTTTTCCATGTGATCTCATCTCCCATTTGACAGAGTTACTTTGATCAGTATTTTAACATCTATGTTTTCATTTCCCAGATCATACTGTTTCTATGGTTGGACAGGTTGTTTCAAGAGAAGAGATGTTGGGAAGGAATCCATTATTGGTCTCTGATTTTAAATGCATGTGAGGTATTGGTGATCAGTTATACACACCTCTCCCATTCATTTGGCTCAATAAAGTTCAATGCAGAGGTGAGTATATGCAATTATTGCTGGTGATTGAAGACACATTTCTCCCCAGAGCTCAATTAAAATCGTCCTTAAGATTCTTTTACTTTGCATCAGTTTTGTCTTTGCTTGCAAATGGCCTGGAAAGTGATGGGCTCTTTGGGCTTGATAGGGTTACCTCCTGCTGCTGAGGGTGATGGCACTGTTGCTTTCAGCAAAGTTGCACTTTCTCAAATAGAGTTTTCTGAACAAAAATATAGGAACAGGAAGTACTGCTAAAGAGAAGGCAGGAGTTGCTGAGATATATGACTAAAAGCAATCAGTAAATAATTCAGTGGGGCACATGACAGAAGACAAGGTGGTGATAATGTGATATGAGGGATAACTAAGGACAGCACAGGCAGCAATGCAATGTGATGTATGATTGAAGACAAGGCAGGTGACAATTCGATGGGATAAAGATCTATATGTGATGATGTGATAGGATATATAATTAGCGTTATGTTTGTCCAGATATACATCCCTGGCCAGTAGTGTAAAATGTATCATATTGGTACATCAACGGAATGAATTTCGGAGGCAGAGTACAGTATGCTGATACAATGAGTATTCTGCGGGCAGCCTCCAAGTGTCGCCACGCTTCCAGCACCAACATAGCATGCGCACAACTTCCTAACCCGTACATCTTTAGAATGTGGGAGGAAACCCACGCAGTCACGGAGAGAACATACAAACTCCTTACAGACTGCGGCTGGAATTGAACCCAGGTTGCTGAAGCTGTAATAGCGTTACGCTAACCGCTACATTACCATGATTCATTTTATTAATTAGTGCAAATTCAAATTTAAAATGTCCAGGATCAATATCAGTAAATCAATCTCAAATCATCTGATTATTTTAAACCTTATTGAAAGTACTCAGAGTCTACATAAAACAAATGTAAAACAGTTCCTTCAACTCATCCAGATTATATTCACGGGTTGAATGAGACTTTAGATCTTATTACAATTTCCTGCCCCATTTCCCTTCCACCCCATTTGCTTCAAACTCTTCTCTAAATGGATTTTTTTTCTGGCCACCTTGTTCTACCTTTGCTAATTTTAAACATGCAATTGTTTTTCAAAACATTTTCAAAGTGAAAAACAAAAGAGCCATGCTAATTAATCTTCTGCTTTTACCTTTTATAAAATCTCCCAGACAGGTCTTCTGGAAATTGCCTGTCAAATTTTAAGGTGACCGTTGTCCTGGTTGTTTTCTCCTTTAACCTCAGTGGTGCTCCCTAAAATCATTGCATCATAGAATTGTACAGAACATAAACAGGCCCCTTCAGCCCACCTCACCTATGTTTGCTGGGATGCCTTTCTATGCTAATCCCATTTGCCTGTTTTAGGCCAATATCCCTCTGTGCCTTTCCTAACCAAATACTTCTCCAAATGCCTTTTAAAGGTTCTAATAATATGTGCCTCAACCTCCTCCTCTGGCAACTCATAACAGATATTCACCATCCCCTGTGTGAAAAACTTGCTCCTCAGATCTCCTTTAAATTTCTCCCCTCTCACCTTAAACCTTTACCCTCTAATTCTAAACTCCGTTGTTCTGGGAAAAAGTTGTCCCTCATAATTCTGTAAACCTCTACTAGGTCACCCCTCAGCATCTTATGTTCCAGTGAGAATAACCCCAACCTATCCAATCTCTACTTATATCTACAACCCTTCATTTCAGGCAACATCCTAATGAATCTCTTCTGCACTCTCTTTATTGCTACCATATCATTGCCGTACTGTGGTAACCAGAACTGTACATAATACTCCAAGTGTGGTCCAACCTATGTTTTATACAATTGTAAAATGACATCTCAATTCTAAACTTTTAAACTTTATTTATACAACACAGTAACAGGCCTTTCTGGCCCAATAAGCCCACGCCACCCAATTACCCCCATGTTAACCTACTAACACGTATGTCTTTGGAATGTGGGAGGAAACCGGAGCATCTGGAGGAAACCCACACAGTCACGGGGAGAACATACAGACTCCTTACAGACAGCAGCGGAAATAGGACCCCGATAACTGGTGCTGTAATAACGTTACGCTAAACGCTATGCTATCGTGTTGCCTGATTCTCATTTTCTCATTATTCTGATCTCATTATTCTGATACTCATTGCCTCAGCTGATGAAGGCAAGCATGCCAAATGTCTTTTTCATTACCCTATCCACCTGTGTAGCCACTTTCAGTGAGCTATGGTTTGCACCCCAAGGTCTCTCTGAACATCAGTATTCTTTTATCTTGGTGTATTAAGAAAAATGAATTGTTGTTATGAATATTGTTATGAAATCCTGATCTTTTATCTTGGTAAATGCAAAAGGTCAGCACTTCTTCCCAATACTCATAACAACCAGTTTTCTCCACTCTTCTCTCATTGTCTGCCATTGGCTCTACTTCTCTCTTTCCATATCACTTACTAAATACACAAGAGTCCTATAAAGAGTTTCTTCATGGTCACCTTCATAACTTATGCAATGCTGCATATTCCTTGGTTGTCTAAGTTGGTGGCCTTGAAATCTTGCCATTGTACAGGTGCAAAATATATCTTGATTTGCCCCCTCCCCCACCCTCCCCAAACAGAAAATGGACCCACGTTTCTGGCAGGAAATAGAATACATGCCATGTTTGATAAATGATCAAGATCCATGTTGGGGGCATTCAAAGGTGGAAATAATGAAAGTAATGTCTTTTGATTTTGCAGACTATGTTCTTGATTTGCTAAAGTCCTTTTTTTTCTGCTATGTGCTGAACTCGAGCCAAAAATCTGATGACTATCTAGTGCTCATCCCAGTCCCAAGATAAATTAGTGCACACATTACCATCCCAGCTCCCTTCCCGGTTGAATGGTGATACTGATTATCCAACACCAACAACGATGAGTATCCCACTTCCCAAATTGCTATTATCAACCCCAGTGGCCTGATACCCAGTGACCTCCACGTTCTCATACAGAACTCCTTTCCTCAATGTAGCTGGCAATTTGTTTCCACCTCAATGGGTCATTCTTCCTTACCTTCCACCAACAACCCAGTCCTCCTCCTCCAATACTACAACTCTATGAACACGTTGCTCAGTGCCCCAGCTGCCAACAATTCTCACCCATTAACTGACTACAGGTAAATTCTTCCTCAATAATTTGAAGGTCAATGTTCACTGCAGCATGCTCTTCAATGATACCTTGTTAATGAGCTGTCCCTTACCTTCTATAGTTGAACTGTTTTATCTAAATTGAGTTTAATGCCCAACAGGTCCCCAGTGCACAATTCAAGCACAAGGATTCACCCTGTGCTTCCCGTAACCTCAGAAGTGGACAAAGGCAAAAATTCTAGCCTGACCCTCCTTAAACAGTTAATCCTTGAAATATTGACTTTATTAACATCACAGACTGGACTTTTCCCTGAGCATTTGGACGATTAATCAATTACCACCTTGCCCTGAGGAAGTGAGCTATGGCATGTAATACATCTGGACTTTTTGTTGCTGCTTCATGGTGTTGGAAAATAGACATGGCAATCTGCCACCTTAATTAAGGCAGCTGTTATCTGGTTGAAAAAATTAGATAGAGCAGGCCTGCTTATGGTTGTGAAGTTATCTGTGGGGAAAGCAATAGTGCCAAAATTCCACAAAGCAAAAGCATTTGTTGTTTTTTTTTGTTAAATCCAAATGTCTGAAGAAATACTTCCAACATATTTGATTCATACACAGGATGTGGAAAGTGACTGGCAAATCCAGAATTTATTGCCCATGCCTCAGATCACTTGGGAAGGTGCAGGTCATCTCGTAAATGGCACACACTGCAGCCACAGTACATTGGTGGAAGAAGAGAGTGAATATTTACCTTTTGATAGTTCAACAAGTATTTGGAGAACCACATATCTCTCCAGAAATAGTATTCATAGTAAGATAGTGTGATATAAAAAGAACAAATGTATAGGATGATAGCCCATCTTTCTCCTTTACCAACATATTTTATTTTACATCACCAGTGCAAAGAAAAGTAGTTTGTCCTTTTCTCCACTGTGTCTTTTGCAGTTTTTAATTCTTCTTCTTTGCTAATGAGAACATCTTTATTTCATTACTCTTTGCTGCAAGATCTCAAATGTTTTTGTCTATTCCAATGCAGAGGGATAAGCCCATCACTATTAGATTGGGGACTAACATTAATTTTGGGTCAGCTACTGAAATCAACACAGACATTCATGGTAGTTTTGAGGCTATTTTGAGTTTAAGCGACCATGGTAATTATGCATTAGTAGGTAAGTTGCATGTTCATGTTTATCCAGCGTTTCATTTTAATGAACATGAAAATCACAAAAGGCTGATTTAATATAATCAAATCACTCAAAGTAAAAGTGGTAATCTCTTAAAATTTTCAACTTGCTAATGCCTTTGACTGTTATATAGAAGTAGAAATTATTCTTCCTTGTTCTCAGTTAGTTTGTACAGCATTCTCCGCGGTACTGTAAAGAGGATACAGCTTCTAGCTTTTATTGATGACTAATAATACTCAACTAGCAGCAGCAACTGATACAAAAATGGTTCAAAGTCATAACATACTTCTGAAAGGTATGTACATACTCAGTGTATACCACACTGTTTACCCCTAGAAAGGACAACTTATAATAACAATAATTATCTATATTTATGTGTTTACTTTATCAATTAGCTATTGACAAAGATATAAAATTATTCACAAACACATTCTACATTTGTAAGATTAGCTAAACATAAATCTACTACTTTTTCTAACTGTAACACTGGTCTTAATTCAACAGTATATACCCCTGATATGGACAGATCAAGCGACTGCCCTCTTCAATAAGTATCACATTTGCCAAATCTTTCATCTCGCATCAAGGAGTTACTTTATTTATATGTAAATGAATATCACATACATTTTTCCACATAAAATATAACTCACAAAACCTAACACGGATGAATAAACCCATTGCAATTATACATCTTTTTCAAAATATTTCCAAGTATCACAAATGCAATTGTGACCATCTCTAACATTATTTCTTAATGCTTCCCATGGTTTTGCCTTCACACAAACTCTGTTTCACATCAAAACTCTTACTATGTCTCCATATAGATATTAGGCAATTTCTTTTTGCTGCTGACCCTTTTGAAGATTGGAAGTAATTTCTTCGGCCTTTCCTTGCTGGATGATTTTTAGTGCCTCCAACTCACTCATCACAGCTCTCAACCTTTCTTGCTGTACCTTAGCTACTGTGTACCAAACTGGGTTCAATCCTGATATCCAACACACATTCTCCTTTGACCATGTGGGCCTCCTCCAGGTGTCCTAGTTTTCTCCCAAATCCCCAATGCATGCAGGTTGGCAGGTTAACTGGCCACAGTAAATTGCCTGTTATGCATAGATGAGTGGTAAAACCTACAGGAAGTTGATGGGAATGTGGGGAGAATAAACTAGGTCAGTGTACAATTAGTGTAAAAATAGGGGCTGGATGGTAGACAGAAGACTTAATGGGCCATAAGGCCTGTTTTTGTGTTGTATTCCTCAATGCCTCTATAGCATCTGACTAACATAGAACATAGAGCAGTACAGCACAGGAACAGGCCGTTCGGCCCACAATGTTATGCTGAACTAATCACTTTAGTAATAAAGTGCCTAACTAAACTAATCCCTTTTGCCTACACAATGTCCATATCCTACCATTTCCCTCACATTTATGTGCCTATCTAAGAGCTTCTTGAACACCCCTATCATATTTGACTGCACCGCCACCCCAGGCAGCACATTCCAGGCACGCACTACTCTCTGTGTAAAAAACACTTGTCCCGCACATTTCCTTTGAAATTACCCTTAAGTGCATGCCCTCTGGTATTAGACATTCCAACCCAGGGGCAAATATACTGGCTGTCTACTCTATCTATGCCTCTCATAATCTTTTAAACCTCCGTCGCTCCAGAAAAAACAACCCAAGTTTGTCCAACCTATCCTCATAGCACATGCCCTCTAATCCAGGCAGCATTTTGGTAAACCTCTTCTGCACCCTCTCCAAAGCCTCGACATCCTTCCTATAATGGGGCAACCAGAACTGAATGCAATACTCCAGCAGTGGTTGGTACATTAATACACCATAAACTGCACCAATACATTTTAAAGATGTATGCATTTTTATTTTGGGCGCTGGAAATTGTTGCATAACCCAACGTGAAAAAAATAGTGATCACAGTCAGCAATCCTGCAGAAATTGTAAATTGTTCATGTAGACCCAGCCTGTCTGGCTGATTGGTCTGTTTCTGTGCTGTGCGTTCTAAATAATCCAACCAATTGTCAGCACAGATCATCGATGCATTTAAAATATACGTTTACCGGATAGATTTGGTACAAAATCATTCTAATGCTGTTTAAGAGTTGCTTTGCTCCAGGATCAATACAATACTTTCCATTCTCAGCATTCTGGGACATGTCACAGTCATGGAGCTTACATCGAACATGTGTGCTTCTGAGATTTAAAAAAAAATATTACGGATAAAAAAATCATTAACAAGCTTCTCATTGAATATTTTTTAGATATATAGATATTTAAAGGGGGACCATAGAGAAAGTAACTTAACATTGTTCACTATTGTGAATATCCACAAGAACAAACTGTGGATTTTTAAAGCTGCCTTGGGTTTTACAAACACATGTCCAATTTCTGCAAAAGCCTCCAAATAATAAATCACCATCACCATCAATATATCCCAGCAGCATAAATGTTATTTTTCTTTTATACAGTAAAAATTTGTTATCCAGCACCTGCTGGACTTGACAGGTGCTAGTCAACTGGGGGACAGCTCCAGCACTTCCCCAGAGCAAGCCTTCCATCAGGCCACTCCCCCTGACATTCCACTTACCTGAATATGCAGAATATAAAATGCCAGATACCAATCGCTTGCTGTATTCTACATTCTTGTCTTTTATAATTTCTCTTTGATTCCAATTGTTAATTATATCATTAACAATTACCGCATATGGACTTCCTTAAAGGGGAAAAATAACAACTGTGAAAGGGAATGATGTGCATTAGGTTACCCTCTGCCTTCATTTCCCAAAAGAAATGGGAACCAACCTGTTGAATTGTTGCTGATTTGTGCAATCTTCTTTTATTTTTGTAATTATTATTCATTATTACAATTGCCATTGTAATACAGAAATATTTTGAGAGGGCAACCACAACAATATTCTTTTTATATTCAAAATATGGCAGTGTATTTTTTAAGTAGATTTCCTCCATGCCTAAAAATTGGATTGCACACTTTTTAGTGAACAAAATGTATGCTAATGTTCATACTAGCTCCAAATCCAGTCACTGAAATTATCACAAAATTGTATGACGGGATGATGTCAGTGTTAGGATACCTGGTCCAAGTTCCTGATGAGCATGATTTCACCATTTCAAAACATAACCATGTTGTTCACTTTTAACATGTAAAAGACTTGAGCAAATGTATTTTCTCCAGCTCAATTTCTAGACAATAAATCTTTAAGTCACCTTATTCAACATTTAATTTAATTTTTCTTTTTTGATAGATAGTTTTGAAAAGGAATAGAGCCTTGCATTTCTGTGGGATTTCTCACATCCCTTTCTGGATGTCCAAAGTAAGTTAAATCTAATGTAGTATCTCTGAGGTACAGTCATAGTTAAAGGTTGGAAGCATGGCAGCAAGCTTGCACAAAGCAAGCTCCCATAAACAACAGTGTGATAATTACCAGACAATCCAATTTAAGAATGTTTAGTGAAGGAGGTCAAGACCCAAGTGATAACTCCCATTCCTTTCACATCTATCAAAGCAGCCAAGGCTTCAGGTTAATATTTCAACTATAGCATCTCCAACAGTGTGGTGTTCCCACAGTATGAGAGCATCAATCTAGATACGTGCATTCCATTTTCTGGAGAGGGACCTCCAACCTTCTGAATTAGTGGCAAAAATACCACTCTGAGCCATGGCTGATGCAAAGCTTTGGAAGTTTACTTTCATTTGGCTCCATACATTAACAATGAAATTCCTTTGAATCATGAAATGACCTTTTATTTGTTTTGTAATAATTAGATAAGTTCTCCTGTGATGCACATAGGATCCTGATTTGAACTGGATCATTAACTTAGTTTAATAAACACACAGATTTTAATAAACACATCAGAATAATTTATTAATTAAGACACAGTCATTAATGTGAAATCTTTTGGGATGGATGTCCAGAAGATAATCCTTGAAAAAACTAGGAAGACTTTGTAATAGTTTGATAATGTCTATTTTTCTTTTTTTTTAATGACAACCTGTTCTGTTCTCATATCAGATGTGTGAATGTTTCTTGCATCTTTTCCAACTGTCTTTTTTTATATATAATGTGGAGCCAAGGGGTATTTTCTATGCTCAATACATTCTAACCAATGTTCTGTAGAAGTTTAACTTTGCTGCTTTACAATTATACCCCTTTAGAAATTCCATATCCCATATGTGCTTACCACAGAGAAGGAAGACATTTCAGCACATCAAGTTTATGTCAGTTCACAGGGTAATGCTATTCCCCATTAATTTTCTCTGTAAGCTCTTCTCCCCACATTCCGATCAAGTTCCTCCCAAATTCTATCATACTTCTATTCTAGGTGCAATTTACAGTATAGTAGCCCATTAACCTACCAACTAGCACATCATTGTGATGTGAGAGGAAGACAGTGCACCAGGGGAAAATCCCATGCAGTCACAGGGAGAACTTGCCAAATCTACATACGTAGATAGGACTGAAGGTCAGGATTGAACCAAAATCATTGGCGATGTGAAGCAGCAGTTCTGCTAGCTGCACCACTGTGCCACTTAAATGAACCCCAGTAGTTTGTTGTTTTTAAAGACCAAATTAACCAGAATCACTCACAACATACATGATGCTGGAGGAATTCAGTGGGTCAGGCAGTGTCTGTGGAGGGAGATGGACAGTTGACATTTCGGGTTGAGAACCTCATTTGGACAGATGGTCTCGACTCGAAACATTGATTGTCCATTTCCCTTCATAGTTGTGCCTGACCCATTGTGTTCCTCCAGCACCTGGTGCATTGCTCTAGATTGTAATTTCTTATGAAACCTGAATCACTACTTCTAGTAGAAATATTACAAAAATATTTTAAAATTATGGAGAAATATGACAGATTATATCAAAAAAGCAAATTTAGGGTAACATTTTCATCTTGGATGTGGGTAAAAAGCTAGAGTTCGTGTTAGTAGACTTACATTTTCACCCAGATGCATTTAATTGATTGACATCATTATCTTAAATGTTTCTATGCAGCATGCTATGATGGTTGCTTCTGTACTGTTTTGCATTTTATTTGTTCTTTTTACATCAGGGATCAGATTTTGTCAATTCCTGTCATGAAATTTTCCACTGGTTTTATCCTTGTTGGTGTGTGTTTGTCTTCCTAGTCATCTGTATTCATCAAATGGATCTGTGATCTCTGTGTGTATTGTATGATAACTGGGTCACCTTCATGGCCTGTCATGGTGTATGCTTTCAATTTAACTTCGCAGGCATCTCTTGGGGATATGTGTCGCTTTCTGTTTTTGCCTGTCGTTCAATAGACTATTAAAAATATAGCTTACTTATAGTGTCAGCGTGTAGTGTGATCTCTTCTCATTTGATTTGACATTACTGAGTAACACCTCACTTTCCAAAGTATGGAATGGATAAGAACCAAAGATTTAATGTGGTTGAACTGGATGAAAGCCAAGTTGCTTGTGTTGGTAAAAATAGACAGTGAAATCCTATAGTTCATTGACTTCTCATTTTCTGCCTTTTCTTTTACCCTCAATTAAAATATGTCTTTCAGATTCATTTTTTGTACATTTATAATAAACCAGCTGCTATACCCAGCATTGCTTGGGTTATTATGCTGGCAATCATGATGCTTGTATTAATTTCCATGCATTCGGGTTTTACAACACTCCTTGTAACTTAAATGAAATCTAAGTTAAATATATAATTATTTCACAAATAATATAATTAGTTTCTAAAATTATGTAATTTAACTAAATTTACCAATAAAAACATACACACTGAAAATAAATATGCATACAAAAATTACATTTAACATAGTTCTCTTTAAGTGGGTATGTACCTATGCACAATATGTAAATTTACTTAATTTCAATGTTGAGGTGCTTCAGAATAAACCATATTTCTTTCTTTTGAATCTGGTGTAAAAATGTAAAGGTTATTTTTATCTTCAACCCTGGAGCAACTAACACATAGCTGACAATGGGAAAAGCATTGAGTTTCAAGATTAAGGCCAACAATTTCCAATGGTTGTCCTCACATTTTTTTAATGTTCATAGCAAAACTAGGTTGAATGGGGAACTGACATTGCTTGAATTGAAAAGGTAGGTCAGATAAAATCATTAATATCCGAGGGATGAAAACATTTTCCCCAGCAGCATCAACAGTCATTTAGTAGCTTTAATTGCATGTGGGAGTAATTTCTGAATTGATAATCTTGTGCCATGGCATAGTATTGGTGAATCCAAATTCCTAAGTATCATGATTAGAACTCCTTCTTTTAGATCAAGATTATGCGATGGCATACCAAGCAGTGACAGAGAGTTTAAAAATTCAGCAGGAAAATATACAACCTCATCAATGTCTGTCATACTGTCAGTAGATATATATGATACAGGTTGTTCAGGAAGTTTCAAAAGAAAAGAAGCTCTTTATTTATGGCCTGCACTGCTTCATTTTTTGGTGCTAAAGTTGGTCTTTCATGCAACCATTAGTAATGCAATGAGTGCAGAGTGACATTTGCAAGAACAGGTTGCACCAAATTATGAAGTCATGTAACAATTCAGCCCCAGATTTTTCATTGAAATCATTCCTGTTGAGCCTTCATGTTTAATTTTCCAATTTCCTAATCAGAGTAAGCTGAATGCAAACTTTCTTGCAGATGGATCACCTGTCAAATGCACTTGTGTATTGATTGTCAAGTGTAATTGTTCCCAAATATGTGATGTTTTAATACAGGCTTTCAATTCATCTGCTTTAGCACCTTATGGAATTACTGGTAGCATTTGATGAAAATCTCTAGTTAGAACCAAAGTAATACCTCCCATTAATTTATTATTGTGTCTTGGATTCTGCAACATTCAATCTAATGCCTCAATGGCTGCTTTGTGAGCCATTGTACATTCATCCCAGACAATAAGTTTACCATCTTTCAGAATTATTTCCTTTGCAGTTCCCTGACAAATGTTAGATTTTGGATTCTCCACATTTTTCAGACTTAAAGGAAGCTTAAAAGCCAAATGTGCAGTTTCTCCCCACCCCTCCCATGTCAAAAGTGTTGAAGCAACGCCCAATGATGCCACTGCCAGGGCAGTCATGTTTTATCTTCGAACTTTAAACAAAAGTAGATTAATAAGGAGACTTTCTCCCATTCTACCAGGAGCACCCAAAAAAGTATGATTCTTTGGTCATTGTAAACAGTCTCTGTAATACTATCTGAGGAATTTCTTTGGTTTCTCACTAAATATGATTCTTTCTCTCAGATATATTTTTACAACCAGTTTAAATCATAGCTGGTCTCCCGTAGAAACTTGGTGCACAAATCTTCAGTTCTCTTTGTGGTTCAGGTAGACCAAAAGTACTTGGGTCAGATCTCCCATGTATTCAGTACCTCAAAAATAGATCGCAAAACAATCTTAAAATTATCCTCTTTGGACTATGGAGGGCTTCCTACAGGGGTTTTAGAAAAACTAAGAGTGCAGTGCACATCCTTACGCTAAACCTAACTTACAGTACATGCAAAATGTCAGATTTCTAAGTTGTTTCATTACCGAGCCATGCATGGGACACACAGACATGTTATTTTATTCTTTCTTTATATTGATGAAAGAATAGCAAACAGTACAGTCAAGTTTCCCTGCAAGTGTTGATCTGAACAGAAAATAACAAGTAGATGTTGATGAATCAAGTAAGTGCTCAACAGTGTGTCTGATGGAGTTGAGTGCAAGAAGAGAGTTCCCTACTGTCAACAATCTTGAAGTTACCACTGATCAAAAACTCCGCTAGATCAAGTGGCAAGAAGAGCAGGTCAGAGGCTGAGTATCCAGTGATGAATGACTCATCTTCTGATATTCCATATGTCTTTCCAACATCTACAAGGCATGTCAGCAATGTGATGGAATATTTTCAACTTACCTGGATGAATGCAGCTCTATAACTCAGAAGAGCCTCAATGCTATCCAGAACAAACCAGTCCATTTAATTGGCACCCCATCAATCATTCTAAACATTTGCTCCATCCACCACTGGCACACATTGGCTGCAGTGTACTGTCTACAAAATGCACTGCAGTTACTCATCTCAGGCTTTCCAAAAGTACCTACTAAACCTACTACCTCAACCACCAAGAAGAAGAACTTCAGGTGTATCATCACCAACAGATTCCCATCCAACTCACACACTTCCTAATCTGGAAATAAATCATCAGCCCTTCAGCTAATCCTAGAACTTCCTAACCAACAACAGTGTGGGAGTACTTTCACCAGCATTTCAAGGACGCTACTCACCACCACCTTCTCAAAGAGAATTGGGGATGGACGATATATGCACACCTTCCCAGTGACGGATGGATCTCAAAGAATGAATAAATTAAACAATAATGGGTTGAATTTGATGCTTACAATGTGAACTCCTCTACATTGGAGAAATTAAATGCAGATTGGGTGTTCACTTTACAGAACTCCTCCATTCAGTTTGCGGGTGACCCTGAGCTTCCAGTTGTATTACTTTAACTTTCCAAACAACTTCCACTTTAACCCCTGTCTTTAGCTGTGCTAATGAAGCAGAGCATAAACTCAAGGAGCATCTTCTGGCTAGGCAAATTGCAGCCTTTAGGTGATACTGAATTCAACAAATTTGGATAATATGCTTTCCAGTTTGTATCAGAAATTACCAGTTCTGATCAGGTTGTTCCTCTCTCCACAGATGCTATCTAATCTGCTGAGTGTTTCCCACACTAGTTGTTTCCTTAATTTCAAATTTACAGCATTTTTGATGTTTTGCCTTTCAGGTACTCTTTGATTTTCAAGCCCATTTCTGAAGAAGTTACTTTTCCTTAAGAAACAGGGAAGATGTCATTGCCTTATGGTAGACTGGTCCAGAAGATTAAGTAACATGGGATCCATGGTGAGTTGGGAAATTGGATACAAAATTGGCTTGGTCCTGGAAGACAGAGAGTAGTGGTACAGGGGTGTTTCGCTGACTGGAGGTCTGTGACCGATGGTGTTATAAATGATTTGGATGAAAATGTAGGTTGGTGGATAGAAAATACAGAAATTGGTGGAGTTGTGGATAGTGAGGAAGATTTAAAAGGATTTAGAAATGTAAGGTGTTGTATTTTAGGAGGTCAAATGCAAGAGGAAATCGCAAGACCCTTTGGAGCATTGAGGTACAGTGGAATCTTGGGGTACAAGTCCATAGCTCCCTGAAAGTGGCAACAAAAGTGGATAGGGGGTAAAGAAAGCATACAGCATGTTTGCCTTTGTCAATTGGAGCAGTGAGTATAAAAGTCGTGAAGTCAAGTTGTAGCAGTATAAAGCTTTGGTTAGGCCACATTTCTAGTATTGTCGACAGTTCTGGTCTCCACATTAGAGGAAGGATGTGGAGGCTTTAAAGGGTGTACAGAAGAGGTTCTAAGTGTATTAGCTTTAAGGAGAGGATGCACAAACTTGGATTGTTTTCTCTGGAGGGTCAGAGACTGAAGGGCAACCTGAGAAGTATATAAAATTAAAGGAGGCATATACAGGGTAGATAGTCAGAGTCTTTCTGCCTGGATGGAAATGTCAAATGCTAGAGGGGGCATAGCTTTAAGGTGAGAGATGGAAAGTTTAAAGGAGATTTACAAGGCAAGTTTTCTTACACAGAGAGGAGGGTGTCTACCAGGAGAAGTGGTGGAAGCAGATACGATAACAATGTTTAAAAGGCATTTAGACAGACACATGAACAGGCAGGGAATAGAGGGACACAGATTATGTGCAGCAGATGGGAATAACTAGATTGGCATTGTAGTCAGAACAAACATGGTGGGACGAAGGACCTGTTCCTGTGCTGTACTGTTCTATGTTCTATATTCTATGTTCTATGTTCTTTGTTCCATGTCCTAAGCTATCAGCTGCGCTAGTGTAGATGAGGAGAAGATAAATTAGCTGAAGTTCTCTTTGCTGATCAGTGCCCAATGTTTTTGTCATAAATGCAATTTTATTTGCAACTTTGCAGTTTAGTTTCCTCCGGTGGGTACTGGTTTGCATAATTGGATTAAATTTATCTCTGTGCCATTTTAGCAGAGTTGTTTAAAAACAAGTTACTGAACCAAAATAGCACATAAGGGAATTGTATTTGAATCTTTTGATCAGCAAATGACAAGATGGATTTGGGAATGATATATCCACAATTAGACAGGACTTGTATTGCCTCACAGGAATTTGTACTGGATCTTTTACACAGTATTAATAAATTACATAAATGAAGAAGTATATTGAAGTATATCCAAATTTGTTGATGACACCAAGTTGGATGGCATAATAAATATGTCAATGGTAACAAAACATTGCCAAAAGATACTGTTGGATTAAATGAGTGCAAAATAGAGACAGATATTTGTCATCATAATCCAAGTAAATCAGAATGGACCAAAGTAAATCAGATGTTTTCTGCATGGTGAGAAGCTAGGTTCTGTGGAGGAGCATACATACATTAGATGAGAAGTCATTAAAAGCTCACGGACACATACAAGAAATAAATTCAAAGACTAATGTAAAGTTGTGTAAGGTACAATGTTGCCGAACAGAGACTTGATCAGAATCCATTTGGAATACTGCACTCAGTTTAAACATAGATTTCAAGTTCAATATATTGACCAAAAAGAGGGTGAATTGAAGATTTAGTGGAATGATAGTGAGGCTAATGGAGTTAAATTATCAGGGCAGGTTAGTGGGTATGCCCTTGAAAATAGAATCCTGAGGGGTAATTTAATGGGGATGTTTCAGATAATTAAAACATTTTTGCTGTAGATAGAGAGAAAATTTTCTTTTTCACATTTCAATGAATTGTCCAAGGTTCATATTCTGAAAATGTAAAGGGACTCATAGAGACATCATTGAGATAAAGAATAATTTGTTCATTTCAGCTGCTTCTGAGGAATGTTTGAGAATTATGGATGCAGAATCCTTCTCGTATATCTCAAATTGGAGCCATATAAGGTCCTATCAATGTAGATGTGCATATCCAAAGAAAGATAGATCTGTTAACAAGACCTCCCACATAGAATTTATTAACCCATCCTATTTCCGAATAACCATTTGCTGATCTAAATATACATAAATACTGAATTTCACTCCAGTGTCAGCAACCTAATTAATAAAAACCAAGTACTCCTTTTCAGAAGTTGACTTTAGATACCAACACTGGTGACATTGGTACCGTGGTTTTCAAAAATCACAGCTGTACAAATAGATACTTGCCTAACATATAACTCCTTAAGCCAACATTGCTCCCATCCGCACAGACAACTTTAACAATATCCTTCCAAAAGTACAAAAGTCATGATCTGTGATCTAACATGGCAAAGTATCTTTATACTTTGACATGTTAGATACCAGATCATGAATTTTGTACTTGTGGAAGGGCAACATTAAAGGCGATGAGGAGGTGTACAGAAGTGAGATAGATCAGTTTGTTGAGTGGTGTCACAACAAGAACCTTGGACTCAACGTCAACAAGACCAAGGGATTGATTGTGGACTTCAGGAAGGGGAAGTCTGGAGAACAAATACCAGTCCTCATTGAAGGTCAGCAGTGGAAAGGATGAGCAACTTCAAGTTCCTGGGTGTCAACATCTCAGAGGATCTATCTTGGGCTCTATATATTGACGTAATCATGAAGAAGGCACACCAGCGGCTCTACTTCATTACGAGTTTGAGGAGATTTGGTATGTCACCAATGACTCTTGCAAATTTCTACAGATGTACGGTGGAGAGCATTGTGACTGGTTTGCATCACTGCCTGGTATGGACTTTCCAATGCACAGGATCGAAAGAAGCTAGACTTAGTCATCTCCATCACGGGCACAACCCTCCCCGCTATTGAGGACATCTTCAAGAGGAAGCGCCTCAAGAAGGCGGCATCCATCATTAAGTACTCTCACCATTTTTTGACATGCCTTCTTCATGTTACTACCACTGGGGAGGAGATAAAGGAGCCTGAAGACGCACATTCAATGTTTTAGGAACAGCTTCTTCCCCTCCACCATCAAATTTTTGAACTGTCCATGAGCACTACCTTATTATTCCTTTTTTGCACTCTTTATTTAGTTTTATAACTTATCATAATTTTTATATCTTGTACTGTACTGCTGTTGCAAAACAATATTTTTGACAACATATGTCAGTGATAATAAACCTGATTCTGATTCTGATTCTGATAACTTGAACTCATTGCATCAAATGTTTGGCTGACAGTTTATAAGAAAACTATGATGAGAATGTTGTATGAGCAGAAACTAGGCCTCAAGTGGTGAAGTCTGTGCCCCCACTGCTCTTGGACCTTTTTAATGACCTTGTGACAGCTTGTCCTGTCATTTCCTTTCCTCAAAAGGTTCATCCATCAAATGCCAATCTCCTTATAACTTTGATAGCTATTAGTTTTTCAACTGGATCAGATACACTGAGGATATGATTCATAGTGTTTACCTGAACACAAAGATAATTTAGACACATATTTGGCTCACTACATGAACACCAGACTATCTTGCAGAAAATCATGAATGAAGATTAAGCACTTTCTTATCTCCCTTTGTTGTGAAATTGAAATCTGTGAAAAAAGATCACAGCTAAACCAACATTTATCTCCAATGGCTTCCCCTTCATTACTTTTCACAATCTTTTCTTCAGGCACATCATCTTCCAAAGTCAGCAGCTACACTAATGATTTTGTACAAATGTGGGCTTTGTAGGTGGTACGTACCTTATTGACGTTACCTCACTACTAAAATGATGGCAGAACTACTACATCCTCCATTTTCTGCCAGGCTGACAGAAGCTATATCATGAATTCTTAAACAAGCTCTTCCATTCTGTCATATATTGCATGGATTATGAAGCAATCAATCTGTATGCAGATGCTGAAGTAATCAATGACACACAATTTGAATTCCACTGTTTCCAGCCTCAGTGGTTCAATGACTTCTAGTGACCTCCTTCCCATAAAAGTTTGATTTTATACCTAGTTAAAGCTTGCTTCTGTGAGCGTCCATCACTTGTTTCAGCTTTGGTATGTGTACTTGACTCATAAAAAAGTACAGGAAAAGGCATTCAATTGAGAAGAATTAGCCATTCATATTCATGGTCTGCAAGAATGAGTCATTAAGGATAAGTTTTCTTGTCTCTTGGGCTTTGCTCAACTGTTGACCAGAAATGTTGGCATTTGGAGGTTTAATCGGCAATCTAGGCTAGCATGAACCATTAAGACAGCTCTATTTTAGGAGATCACTTCATATACAGCCTGAAGGCTTCACCATCCACAGAGTGGACCTGATGGCACATCAGGGAAGGGCAAAAAGGCAGCACTTGCTTCCTGATCAACTCATCGCGGTACAGATGTGACAGTTCTGTCTCAGTCCTGCTCCCCTGGCCTGGAAAACCTGGTGGTCAAGTGTCATCCGTTCTATTTACCGAGAGAGTTCTCTGCTGTCATCCTGGTAGCAGTGTACATTCCACCCCTGGCAAATGTCAAGCTGGCACTGGAGGAGCTGAGCACTGTGATCAACAGTCAGGAAACAGCACACCCTGTTGCCTTCCTGATCATTGCAGGGGACTTCTACCAGGCTTGATTGAAGAAGTCTTTGCTCAATGTGTCACCTGCAGAACCAGAGGATCCAACACACCCGATAACTGTTACACCACTGTCAAGAACGCTTACCGTGCCATCCCGCGCCCGCACTTTGGCAAGTCCGATCACCTGGTTGTACTTCTACTCCTGGCACATAGGCAGAGACTGAAGACTGTAGCACCAGTGGTGAGGACCACAAAGGTGTGGTCAAGGGAGGCGGAGGAGCATTTACAGGACTGCTTTGAATTGGTGGACTGGACCATATTCAGGGATTCACCTTCCGATCTGAATGAATATTTCATGGCCGTCACCGACTTCATCAAGACCTGCGTGGATGAATGTGTGGCATATAGAACGTACCGAGTTTTTCCAAACCAGATGCCCTGGATGAATCAGGAGATTTGCAGTCTGATGAGGACTAGATCTATGGGTTAAAGACTAGTGATCCAGAATCCTACAAGAAGTCCAAGTAAAACCTACGGAAGGCCATTGTGAAGGTGAAAAGGCAATTCTGAGTGAAGCTAGAGACACAATCGGAGGCACAGCAGCTGTGGCAGGGTTTGCATGCCATCACTTCCTATAAGGTGGAACCCAGCAGTGTAAATGGCAGTGATACTTCACTCCCTGATGAGCTCAACGCCTTTTATGCACACTTTGAAAGGGAGAATAACACTACACTTGTGCGAATCCCCACGGCATCCGGTGACCCTGTGATCTCTGCCTCGGAGTCTGACGTCAGAACATCCTTCAAGAGGATGAACCCTTGCAAGGCGTCAGGCCCCAATGGTGTGTCTGCCTAGGTACTGAAAACCTGTGCCGACCAACTGGCTGGAGTGTTCAAGGACATCTTCAACCTCTTGCTGATGCTCTCTGAGGTTCCCATTTGCTTCAAAAGGGCATCGATCATACCGGTGCCCAAGAAGAGCAAGGTGAGCTGTCTCAACAACTGTCACCTGGTAGCACTCACATCTACTGTAGTAAAGTGCTTTGAGAGGTTGGTTAAGGCTAAAATTAACTCCTGCCTGAGCAAGGACCTGGACCCCCTGCAATTTGCCTACTGCCACAACAGGTCTATAGCAGACTCAATCTCACTGGCTCTCCACTCTGCTTTAGAGCACCTAGACAACAGCAAAACATACGTCAGGCTACTGTTTATTGATTGCCGCACAGTGTTCATGGCTCTACTTTGTTAGGAATTTGTGGAGATTTGGTATGTCACCAAAGACTCTTGAAAATTTTTATAGGTGTATGGTGGTGAGCATTCAAACTGGTTGCATCATAGCCTGGTATGGAGGCTCCAATGCGTAGGATCACAAGAGGCTGCAGAGGGTTGTAGACTTAGCCAGCTCCATCACGGGCATAACCCTCCCCACAGTTGAGGACATCTTCAAGAGGCAATGCCTCAGGAAGGCAGCATCCAAAATTAAGAACCCTCACCATCTGGGACATGCCTCCTTCATGTTACTACCATCGGGGAGGAAGTACAGGAGCCTGAAGACCCACACTCAACAATTTAGGAACAGCTTCTTCCCCTCTGCCATCAGATTTCTGAATGGTCCATGAACTCATGAACACTGCTTTGTTATTCCTCTTTTTTGCAATATTTATTTATTTTGTATTTTATAGTAATTTTATGTCTTTGCACTGTACTGCTGCCTCAGAACAACAAATTCTACATCATATAAGTCAGTGATAATAAATCTGAATCTGATTCTGATTCTGTCACTGCCAATTGTTCAGGTAGTTTACTGAATGGTAGCTCACTTTGCTTAATGTGGATCATAATAGGACTTGTCTTTGTGTCTTTACAACTTGTTTGAAGAGGTCAGTGGAGACTACACTATGTCCTCTAACGCCAAAATAACCATCTAGACTTGTGGCTCATTGGTAATATCTCACAACTGAATCAGAAGAGGTGAGTCAAGAACAACCCTATCAAGCAGAGAGTAGTCACAAAAGGATCAGCTTCAACTAATAAATTGACTTCCAGCAGGGTATTTGAGTCTCTCTCATTGTAAGTGGGGGTTCTATAGTTTTGATTGCAAACTATGCAGGGGGAGGAACTTTGAAATTAAAAAGAGGGAGGCAATAAAATTCCAGGTCAGTTATAATTCAGTTCTCAACATAAGCTCAAGAACCTTATGATGTTACTCAATTAGAGACTTCCTCTTTTGGTGAAAATGTTTGTTTCACGATTTGATTAAGAAACAATTTACACTTGACTACACATTATGTGTTCACATGTTGTGGATGCTGCTGACAATGCAAGCATTTGATTTCCTTCCCTAATGACTGCTCAAAAGGCACATAATGGTGGTGCAGCAGTTAGTGCACCAGGCTTCATGATGACCTCAGGTACTCTCTGTGTGGAGTTTGCCTATACTCTCTGTGACTTCACATAAAAAGTGCTGGAGGAATTCAGCAGGTCAGGCAGCATCAATGGAGGGAAATAAACAGTCGACGTTTCGGGTAGAGATCCTTCATCAGGACTGGAAAGGAAGAGGGCAGAAGTCTTGTCTCTCTGTGATGTTGTGGACTTCCACTGGATGATCTGGCTTCCTGCTAGCTCTAAAAGATATGCTGGTACATTAACAGTGACTGTAAATTGCCCTTTCGTGCCACTTGTTGACAAAAAGAATCAAAGCATGTGTGAGAGAAAATAAGTTGCAGGAATACAAGGAAGTAAGGAGACCAGAATTGGTTCCAATGGGATTAATCACCTGGAGCCAGCATTGACCTGGGCCAAATGGCCTCCTTCTGTGTCACCATAAGAACTGAGGAGGCAGTTAGGAGCCAACCTCATTTGTGAGTCAGACTGGGAGGAGGGGTGGTGGCGATAACAATGACATTTCTCCTTTCATTAAAGAAATTAGTGAACAGGATTTTTTTACAACAATCCAACAGTCATTGAGATCTGCTTTTTTCTTACTCTTTTTAATATTAGCTGCAAACTCGTGTCTCTAGATCAATGGTCCAGAAACCCAGCTGCTACTCCAGGAATTTAACCATTATGTTTATAGACCAGGTTATAAACCAGAAAGGATCAGAACACTAAGTGCAGACTTATAGTCTGGATCTTCATTCCATTTACATTCATTTCCATATTTCCAGTCGTTTTGGGTCTGTTGAGATCCACTGTTAAATATCCCAACATGGGCAATGACAGATAGTTTGTTGAAACTTCTTGCCATGATGCATGGTTGAATGATGGTTATGTAGCGGTTGCTACCGCGAAATAAAACAAGACGCTAGTCGGAGGATTGTCGAACAAGAACTGGTTTATTTTCCCGCCTTGCGCGGGCCCTTTAAGGGAGACTGTTCCCGCCCAATCCAACCGGCAATGACGTAAGTACTACATCATCAAGACTTTCCCGTGCACGGGTTCTCCCCGTCGCTCGGGAAAGACGAGGCCCGCCGCCATCTTGGGCCTCGTCGCTCCGACGCCGCTCGACCCGACTGCCGAGCCGGTTCGACCAACTAAACGGTGAGTCGCCACAGTTACTTACTTTAGATGAGGAAGAAAAGCAACAGCCTGTGAAATCCATATTTAACAGAGAAGAGTGAAAAAGGACAAAATTATAGGGAATTTATATGAAAATTTAAAAATTGGAAATGTCTTCTTTGGGCAGTCTTGTATTAATTTGAATTACAGCTCATCATTTTTTTGCTACAATCAAGGCTAGAATAAAGATTAGACATAAACTGCATAAAACAAATATCAGCTATACTTTGAGCAAAGTTGCTGGTCATTCCAGTATTGGTTTTATTTACTTATTGTTATTTATTAGTTCACAGAAAGTGGACGTCTCAATTTGGTCAACACTTAATGCCCATCCGTAATTGTTGATGGGAGCAACTCCCACCATTTATTGATCTCTCTTCGATGACGGCCAAGGTGGTCAGGAGTGCCAGGCACCACGGGCTAATTAAGTATCTACTACTCTCTGATATGTAGCATCAGAGCTCTAAATCCTACAGCCTTACGAGATGGCTGTTCAGTGCATAAGTTCCTCACACACATTAAATTAAGAATGCCATTAAAATACAGCATTAGATCCTGGGCTGTGATTGTTCTTTCCTAGGAATCTGGTAAACCAGAAGTTTGAAGATTTCTGGTTAGTTGTTAAAGGATCCAATTAAAAAGATCATACTACTCCAATTGAAGCGCAAAAAGAAAATCAAACTGAAATAATGGTACTGGGTAATTTGTCTGAGTAGTAAATCTTAATTTACACGTTGGTATTATTTTGTGATGAATTTCCTCATTTCTGAAAAATGCAAGAATTGTCCATTATGTTTTACATGTAACAAAAACATTACATTATGAACTTATTTGAGTTCAGTTAGTTACAGGTTCTTTCTCTGAGAGAATGGAATAGTTCTCTGACAGCCCATTGAATTAATACCACGTTTTCACTGAGAATAAAATGTCCGCTTCAAGACTACAAGTGCCAATAAACTAGACTTCCCATAGTCTTAACATCTTATGCAAATTTTTAGTTTCTTGATCTGAACACCTCCAAGAGGTTTCCCTCAGTTCTTCTGACGACACATTTAAAAAACAATGAAGCATACCGGTTACTTATTCAAATCACGATTCAAAGTCAAAAAGAAACATATGAAAAGGTGTAGTAGAAACAAGATTAACACTGATCTTGAATTGTTTATTTCTAAGAAGGCACTGAGGGAACAGATATTGCCATTTTCAGACAGCTTCCATTTTACTTAAAAAGGCCATTGGTGAATATATGGTTCATTACATTCATTTTCACTGCCAGTTTGTTTTCTCTGTTCAACTCTTCCACTTCAAAGAGCCTATTTTAGTACAACTCATGAAAGGTGCATGTGCAAAAAGAGTAGATGCAAAATTACTGTAACAGAAAAATAGTTGAATAAATATTAAATGTAAACTATAATAGGAATAGCTCTGTCGCTTAGCTTCTCTGGCTATAGAAGTGGTTTTAATAGTGAATCTGAAGGAGTTTGAAACAGATGTTTACAAGCATGCACACCAATGCATACAGTACATGCACATGTGCACAAGCACGCACACCCACACACACACATGCGCGTGCACACACACACACACACATGCGCGTGCACACACACACACACATACACACACAAACTGTTTTCATCCAGTGGCTGAAGCTGTGATGGTTACAGATTCAGTTGTGGTTTTCAAAAAGGAATTGGAAATATTTGAATGTAAAGAAGATGCAGATCTAACAGATGTACTGATTTGATGAAATTATCTCCTTATGTACTGTAATAATTTTATGATTCCATATGTTCGCATGGACATTAATTGATGAGCTGACAGAGCATTGCACATTTTGTCATGTGCATTACACATCATAATTCATCTGTAACATTAAATGAAGGCACTGAATAAAAATTTGTTTGCCATTTAAGAAAAATATAGTTAGTGAAAAATTCAGCAGAGTTGTGGAACAGGTCTAGAAATGGTGCATGATGTAGTGTAGTGGTCCATTCACCTTCTGCCAGTCATTGTTGCTAAATTCTTTAAGACCTTTTGATTAAGAAATGTTAGCAGTTACCTTTTACTGAATCTCACACTAAATAGTTTTGGGAACTGGTTTTTATAGTATTATAAAATTGGTGCTATCCATCTGAATCTTTGATCATTCATTGTGAAGTATGGTTCCTGATAAGAACGTTGAAAGCTGGCAGAGAGCAAAACCAGTTCTAGTAGTGAAAGGTGGCCAGAAGTTAAATAAAGGGGAAATGCCATGAAGGAGATTCCAAGTATTTTTATTGTCTTAGGGTGGGATCTTGGCCTGAACAAGGAGCCTTCCACTATGCTGCATCCACTGTTAAAAATGTTTTGAAATTATGTTGCCTCTTAGATTCAACAAGACATGGCAAGTCATGAAAAGCTGGAGCATTTGACAGGAAAATCCACAGGGATCCACAGGGATATCCAAATCAGAGCACGTAGGCCTTCTGGCACAGTTATAATGGCATGATCCTGGAAAACCTGGACTACTTCTCATATTTTGGGAGCCACCTCTCAACGAAAACAGACTTCAGTGACAAAATTCACCATTGACTTCAATGCATTACCATAGCCTTTGGGTATTTGAAGATTAGACGTGGCACAAAACTCATTGTCTCCTTGGCAGCAGTAATCGCTGACCTCCTCTACGTTTTTGGGACCAGGGCTACCTGCAGCAGGCACCTCAAGGCACTGGAGACATATCACCAATGCGGTCTCTGAAAATTACCTCCAAATCCATCGGAAAGGTACACAAACTAATGTCAGTGTCCTCTCCCAGCTCAACGACTCCAGCATTAGGACGTTATTTACACTGTTGACTCTGCTGGGCTGAATGCTGCCTCACACCTCCAGTTCTGACCTCGGGCGCATGTGTAGTTTGCATGTTTTCCCCATTACTCAAAGATGTGCTAGTAGGTGAATTGACTGCAGTAAATTATTGTGTAGGTAAAAGTGACTAGAGAATCAAAGGGAAGTTGATGATCACATGAGAAAGAGAATATATTGTATCCTGCAGGACTATAGGCAAATAAGAAGCAGGAGGATGGGATTCATAGATTGCTCTCCTGGGAACTGGCATGGAGCTGATGGACCAAGTGGCCTCCTGCTGTGTTGTAATAAGTAACTAAAGCCATATTACTCACCAGTCCAACACCAGATTCCTGAAGCAGACACTTAATTTTGAGCACCATCACAGGAAGAGTTTACCTGGAAAACAAAAGTAAAGATTCAAGGATGAGCTCAAAGCCTCTCTGAAAGAAAATGCAACACCCTCACTGACTTCTGGGAACCTCTGACCCATCAAAGTGGATAAGGAGCACCGAGTTAGAGAGTCACAGAGTCATACAGCATGGAAACAGGCCCTTTGGCCCAACTGGTTCATGCTGACCAAGATACCCATCCAAGCTTGTCCTATTTGCCAGCATTTGGTCTGTAACCTTCGAAACTTTTCCGATCCATGTACCTGTCCAACTGTCTTTTAAAGGATATTATTGTTGGGGATAATGTTGAGAAACACCGGGGGTATCCTGAAAACCTGTATATAAGTGGTGGCAGGAATGCACCACCTTACAAACTGCCACAAGGCACCTCATGCCACACCTGTGGAAGATCCTGCAGGTCCTAGGTTGGCCTCACTAGCGACCTCAAAACCCATAGAATCAGAGTGGAAGCATGCTCATCCCAAAGGATTGTTCAAGAAGTAGGAGAAGCAAGGTGAACTGCGGCAACCTACCAAAGCTTTCAAACCATTCAGAAGATCAAGGGCGGCAGGAACATGAGAATAGCCTTTGTCTGAGCTCCCCTCCAAGAAACTCACCAACCCGATATGTAAATCCATCACCAATCCTCCATCATCAGAGTCCAAATCCCCAAAATCTCAACCCAGCCACACTGTGCAAGTTCCTTCACAACTGGCACTGCAGTTGTGTTAAGGGCAACTAGGTACAGGTAGTAAATGATGGATTTATCAGCAATGCCTCGTTCTATGAATAAACAACAAATCATTTAAAAAATTGCAGGGAGTGGCATAGACTTATTGGACTGACTAGCCTGCCTCTGTGCTGTTAATGTTTCATAGTATGGGTTCTCCAATAGATCTCAACAAAAATGTAAAAGATTTCCAGTTTAATGCATTGAATGATAAGTTGATCTGTGATTACATTGATGCTAAGCTTGCTGAAATGTATCATTAGAATTGAACAAAAGGAAAATGAATGTGAATGATTAACAATGAGTACATCCACAAAGTTACTACCAACTGTTATTGACCTCAGTTCAGGGTGTATTTAGCTCAGGTACATAGCTAAGTAAATGTAGTTTCAGGGAATTGGAAGGTTATAATTATGAGAGGTACATGTAACTCAGAGGTAAAATAGAATGACCAGAGACAATCAAAACGGCCAGTGAAAGGTCAATTTTATTGAGGCAATAACTGAAAGCATAAAAAGCAGCTTCAAGGGCATCTGTTGTACAAACTACACAGTTGTCCGAAGGAAATGATTAATAACATGGCTGAGAACAATATCATTCTAGTGACGTTTCAAGGTACATTTGACAATATTAATATAAGCAGAGTAATATCAAAACAGTTGTCCATGGCTCTGGAAGTGAGACGCAGATAAAAGTAAAATTTTACACTCTTCTTTAGAATATGTAAAGGAACAATTTTGCATATGATATTTGTGAATAAATCCTTAAAACTTTCTGTGACATTATCCCATGTATTACTTTAATGCAAGTGTTAATGCATTTCCTTTCAATGTCTCTGCAAAAGCAACAAAAGAAAGAAAGTCATTTGAAGATATTGGGACATACTTTCGCTCTCAATTCTTGGCTTTCAACTGGGTGTAACGTTGGATGTCTGGACCATAAGTAGTTTTCACAGTGCTCACATCTCCTTTTCCTTTTCAGCAGTCCTGCAGCATAACTTACATTTACTCTAATTGTTACAGATCCTTTTTGGTAATAGACCATATGTTAATTTTTAAAATGTGGTGACAAAATCATGTGTTGATTCCAGATGAGGGCAGCCTTTTGTTTCCACTTTATTCACATCTACAGAATGATTCAGAACCTTCTCACTGCATCATCTACTTTTACCTAACTTGTTCATCATTGTCACTGTTACTGATCACCACATGAACCTGTTCCATGTGGTGATCTCAGACACTAGCAATTGCTGTAGCTTTTACCAGTGTATCAGTTCTTAATCTTAGAGAGGGAGGGATTTGGCTTTGCCTGTTAACACTAAACAGGTCTAGAGCACAGATCACTGGTTATGCTCACCTCTGCATATTTGGTTCCACTGACAGCAATGAGACTGAATGTCAGGATGTGAATGAAACATGCAGCTGGGAGTCATCCATTTAGCACTAACAACCGAAAATAGATTGTTCTCCCTCAAGCAGCGGAGAAAAAAAATACACATTGTGGAAACTGAGCTTAAAACTAATGCGGTGGGATTAAATCATTCTATCAACATTTCGAAAAGTGTAATTACTTTTTTCTAGTGGAGATTCATATATAAAAAGGACAAAATTGAACATTCTCCAAAAGCTGGTGCAAAGAAAGCAATGAGCAATTAACATGTGGTTATTGATTGCAATGCAGTCAGCATGCCAGCTTCTATCTTCCTGCTCCATAATGATTTCTGTACACAGTCAGCACAAGCTGCACTGTTAATTTGCTGCAGTCATCAGCAGGCAGCCCAGAATCATAACTTGCCAGTGACTATCACTGATAGATTGTGTTAGTACAGCTAGCCTGCACCTCTCTTTAACAGATGTGTTATGGCTGCTTTCAGATACTGTCAGTTACACAGGCGAATATGACATGGGAAATAGTGAAAAAGCAACAAGGTGGGAGAGTGAGGCCCCTGGGTTTTTGGATATTTTATTGAGACTTTGATGTGAGAGGTGAAAAAAAGAGATGTCCTGCATACACACAGACCAAGGTGACCTCCAGAGGAAAGCTCAGATGTTGTGGGAGCATTTAGTTGTGGCGGTCAATACCAGGAATTAAGGACCTGGCAGCAGTAGCGCAACATGTAGCTTGACTGCGCAAGTAAGTGATTGCCATGGAGGAAACAATACTGGCCATTAATGGAATGTCTTACTGCAGCAACTATGGGCAACAGCAGAGCTGAAATCATCGGAGGTGAAAGTATCCTTATAATCCACACTGCTTCTCACATCCCACTTTCTCCATCTCCCACAATCTCTCTGATTTACAAGCTGCAGCAGTGTAAGTATAGGCCCCACACTTTCACACCCACCCCTCACACTAACATTTAACCTGGACCTGTGTACTTCAGCTATCCATGAAGTGCAAGTTGGTCAGTGGGAGAACAGGAAGGTGACTAATGACAAAAGTGCACTGTCACTCAATGTCACACTCTCAACCCACTTGCTCTAATATTACACATATTTTACACAGTAGCATAAAAACTTGCAGTGTAATACAGAGCATAATGGTTCTGCATCCTAGGCATAGAGAAAGAATAGCACAAGAGTTGACTCAATGGAGTGCAAGATGACAGGTAAGTTCAACTGCACAAAAGTGTGTGGATAGTGCAGCAGAGTAATGAGCTATGTCATTTGTGGATGGCTTTTCTCATCCATCCCTAAGAGCACCTGTAGCATGTCATAGCAGCCCACAAACGGAACGGCAAGCATGATCCACTGTGTTCAAGAGCCTGGTTACACAGCAGATGGACATTGTGGTATCCCTTCAAGTTTTGGCAGAGGCACAGTTGACAGACATCACACATTAAATATGTTTGCTTTAAGCAGTGCCTCGCAGTATCGGGAAGGTTACAGTCCTTTAAAGGTTGTGTGTTTGCTCTGCCAGGATGTTGCAAATTTCAGTGAGATGTACTACTGCCCAGATGTCTCAAACACTACTTATCCCTGAGGATTAAGATGGAATTATCTCCCTTTGAATGGAGAATATCAGGAATTTATCAAACAATGGCTAGCAAACAGAGATATACCAATTATCTCCATGCCTTCCGGAAGGAACAAACATCTAAAGTTAATTGCCTTGATAGCCATTAACGATGCAGCTCTAGCCCTGCAGGTCACAGATTTCAGTGTGGCTTTCAATACTGCAGCACAATTGTCTCACATTTTGTTTCTCGATGAGTTTTCTTGAACAATCTGGTGGAGATGGCATCCTTCTGGGGGCTCCTTTTCCCTTCCTTCTCCTCGTCCCTCTTCCAGCAACTTGTTTTGTCTTGACTCAGTCTCCCAGTTATGCTGTTTTCCAAATTTGGAAATGATTGGTTTACAGTTAAATTTGAACTCAACAGAAATGCTTTATGAATTATCATTGTTTTTCACTGTGGTCTTATGAAACTCAAAATAATAATACAAAACAACAAAGACTTGTAGAACTGCAGGAACAGCCAGAAGCAATCAAGCAGCAACTAAGCAGTTACTAAATTAGTCAATGGTCCCTTTAAGTAGCACTGGTGATGCTATGCTTCTTGAGAGTTGAAACTCGCAGGATTGACCTTAAATCTTCCTGTCATCATCTGTCTGCTCTATATGGTTCCAGTGGATGTTTACTATATGCATGTTAATGTTATGACCATTATGGTGTCCTTCACAGTTCTCAGTAGATGTATGGATGCTGGCAGTTTAACCTTTAATCGTCACCTGAAGTGCTCAAACAGTGGATGCCAACCATCTGAATATTCTACACAAAATGTTAACATTTATTGTTGAGATGTTGAGGATTCCTCTTTTGCCTTAACCCTCATGTTTATTTAGATCTAATCTATGAAGGTAAGAGTTCCATATTCCCGCTATTGTCAGTGTTTCATTAAAACCAGAGCTTTATCCACAGGCTGAAAATGACTGAATATTACTGAATAAGTATGAAAACATACCATCTCAATTTTGCATGATTTCACTAATATAAATTTTATATTAAAAAGATGGGACTAATTTGGATGAATTGTGGCTTTGTCTTGAGGAAATAACTAAATGTAATGGCACATGGAAAATCTTAACCAAAAACCTAGACCCTTGGGAAAGACACAAAGGAGTCTTCTAAATTGTTGATCTTGGTGTATCCTACAGTTTTCTATTTCATTTTCAGCCAACTGCAAAATTCAACCTTGGATATCCCTTCAATGCTTTGAAATAAAAACACTTTGAATATTTATCTCAACAGCTTCTAAGGTCAAGTGGATTTTGAAAAGTAATATCAAGGAATTACAAGAGTTCTTTGAGAAGGTTTAAGAATGATTGTAATTTATTTCGAGACTCAAAACTTCTTGAAGCTCATTTCTTGTCCTGGCATGACTCCAGTGGAACACTGGACAAATCTCTGGCATGCTGAAGAAGACCAGTTTTTTATTGCTTCCTTAAGGACAACTTGAACAAATATCTGAGGTAGAGCAAGATGAAAGGCTGCAGAGACAGTGTAAACCAGAAGAATAAGATGTGAATTACTCTAGCAAAGATCTGACATAGAACATTAAACAGATTAGAAAAGAACAAATTTCACGACATATGTCAGTGATAATAAACCTGATTCTGATTCAGTACAGCACAGGAACAAGGGACCTTTGGCCCACGATGTTTGTGCAGAGTATGATCCCAAATTAAACTAATTCTTTCTGCCTGGACATGATCCATATCCCTCTGTTCCCTGCATATTCATGTGCCTATCTAAAAGTCTCCTGAATGCCACTATCATATTTGCTTCCACTACCACCCTGGCAGTGCTTTCCAGGCACCTACCACTCACTGGGTAAAAAAAAACTTACCCTGCACATCCCCTTTAAACTTTCTCCACTTCACTTTAAAATTATGCCCTCTAGTATTCGACTCTTCTACCCTGAGAAAAAGATTCTGGCTGTCTATATCTATGCCTCTCATAATTTTATAAACTTCTATCAGATCTCTCCCCAGTCTCTGATGCACCAGAGAAAATGATCCAAGTTTGTCCAACCTCTCCTTATAGCTAATACCCTCTAATCCAAGCAGCATCCTGGTAAATCTGAACCCTCCATTTCCTTCCTGTAATGGGGAGACCAGAACTGCATGCAATACTCCAAGTGTGGTCTAACCAAAGTTTTATACAACTGCATCGTGACTATTTACTTTCAAGGATATATGGACTTGGACCCCAAAATACCTCTGTGCATCAATACTATTAAGGGTCCTGCCATTAACTGTATACTTTCCCCTTTCAATTGACCTCCCAAAGTGCAACATCTCACACTTGCGTGGATTAAGTTCCATCTGCCTTTCTTACACTCATAACTGTAACTGATCTATATCCTGTCGTATCCTTTGATGACCTTCTTCACAACTCCACCAATTTTTGTGTCGCCTGCAAACTTACTAACCAACCCATCTACAATTTCATCCAAGTTATTTATGTATATGTATCACAAAAAACAGAGGTGCCAGTACTGATCCCTGCAGAACACCACTGGTCACAAACTTCCAGCCAGAATAACACCTGTCCACCGCTACCCTCTGTCTTCTATTGGCAAGCCAATTCTGAATCCAAACTATTAGTTCTCCATGGACATGCACATGATAGTTCTGAGATCTGGAACTCTCAAGGAGAAGCAGCTCTCATGTGGGAACATAAATAAGAAAAATCTTAGGTGCTTATTCAGTGACATCATTTTCCCCATCTGATTCTGCTTGTACACCATGTCACTTATATAAAAGTTTAGATTTTTTTAACCACATTTTGTGTTTGATTTATGGCAACTAAACTATAGTGACATAAAATAATTACTACTTTCATAGCTTTGCAATGGTATTTGTAGTAAATTTAACAGGAGCAATTTCTCCACAAGGTCCTCAGTTGCTAATCTATTTTGTTTAAATCAATCGTTATGGTTACATGAAATTTACTTCAGAAAAGAGTCTTTGTTTGCACACTTCGTGCTGAATTATTATTTTCATCAAAAACAGTTTGAGTTGGTGTAAATCCTTCAACACCATGACCATGTGGAACACTTTCTCCAGAACTGTGTATATACAATTTGAGTCACATCAAAATGAATCTAGAGAATAAAGAGCACAACAAATGAATTATGAAATGAAATGCAAATCACTAATTTGATCTGCTTGAATAATGGAATAGTTCTTTGTGCAGTAGAGTTGAAGGGTTTCAAAGAATTATTCAAAACTAATTCAATTTTAAATAATCTATATTAATACATTGTTCTATATTATTACACACTAGAATTACTTTTTGATATTAATGAAACTTGAATACATAATTATTTCTTAAAGATTTCTCCTTTATGTCAAAATGCAATGGGAATCTGATTTATAGATTAACAGTGTTTGTGATCCTGTACGACAAAACATCATTGATTTTGGTCTAGATTTACACTTGAGCAGGTTAATGATCTCAGGTCTACACTGGCTGTGAAGTGGCTAACAGCGGGCATGTTTTTTTTAGGACAGATTACAAGTTTTAATTTACAATAATCTCGGATTGTTGGTTTTCAATGAAAATGGAAGCTTTCCACATTGCAGTTTGATTTTTCTCATTAACTGGATTCATTTACCGGTTCAAAAAAATAATAAAATGCATTTCCACCCAGCTTATATTTGGAAGAAATCAATGTTTCTTAATACATTTTGAGATGTTGCTGGCAAATGCAAAAATAAATGCAGAGAAGTAATTCTTCTGAGTTGTTGCTTAATTTCCCCAGTTTGGGGATTATGCTGGGGGAGCGGGGCAAAGTGAGCTGCAGGTGATTTCAACTCATCTGAGACGTGCAGTGTCTAGGCAGTGCCAAATGCAGAGAAGTCTTTGGAACTCCAGGCAATCAGAACCATTGCATTATATAGATCCCAAAAGATAAAACAAACCATGAAATGAAACACAAGGATAAAATTTAAACCATGGTATAACCTGCATGTTGGCAGGTCCTGTTGTGTCCCTAATACTGCCTTTGCATAGAAATATATAATATTCTTAGAACTCCATGGACAATATTATTGTATATTATTGCTGTTATATTTTTGTGAGGTTGAGTAAGGAACTGTATTGTTTAGCATAAGTATACTACTTCATACCTGTGTTCTCCCTAAGAAGTCCCTTGGGATTGAGGCTGTCTTACTTCTACTTCAGTTCTATGGGTCCTGCGGAGGCTAATGGTGTCAATGTGGGACTCTCAGATTTTGTCACAGTTGGAGCGAGAGAGGTTTAACAGGATGGGCGGATGGGTAGGTTGGGCAGTGGTGCACCCATTCCACTTTTACATTGGGCTGCTGAATGGTCTTGTTGAATAAGCTTCAGTGAACTTACCATCCTGAATGCACGTTCTCCACTTGAGTGTTCATGGGCCATGACCATGGGGATGTTACATTTTCCAGGGAGATATTGAGAACAGTCATAATAGTTTCCTCTGTGCAGCTGGTAATCTTTGCTGTGACAGAGCTCTGGATAAAGTGTTCATTTCAGGAATCTGGCCACTGACATCCAATCATGTGGCCTACCAACAGATCCAACTAAAGTGGATCAAACTCAAAGTCAAAGTCGAGTACATGCATTCACAGGTGCAATGAAAAACTTACTTGCAGCAGCATCACAGGCACATAGCATCATATAAGCAGCATTCACAAGAAAAACATAAGAACACAATTAGAACGAAAAAAAAGTACATTTTAGTACAAAGAGGTCGAAGTAGTTATAGTGTTGCTAAACTGTAGTGATTAGGGTTGTGCTGATTGGTTCAAGAACCAAATGGTTGAAGAGAAGTAGCTGTTCTTGAACCTGATGATGTGGGGTTTCAGGCTTCTGTACCTCCTGCACGATGGTATCTGCGAGAAGATGACATGGCCCGGATGGTGGGGACCTTTGATGATGGATTTTGTCTTTTTGAGGCACTGCCTCCTGTAGATACTATCAATGGTGAGGAGGGATGTGCCTGTGAAATACTTGGCTGAGTCCACTACTCTCTGCAGCTTCTTATGTTCCTATGCATGCACTGATGATCATGCCCATTATACTGCTAAATGAATGGAATTCACAGTGTGATATGGCAGCTGTTCTTCAGCCACTGCAAGCAAACTGTTGAGAAGAGCCCTTTTGATGGCTTTACGCATGATAGACAGTAGGGAGACACTTTCCTCACTTTTTTCTTCTTTCAGGATAATAACATTTTTTGTTTTCTTTGACGGGTCCTTCCGTTCACAGAGAAGAGAGATGAGGCCATGAATTTGTGTCAGAAGCTTTATTGTATCAAGTACTAGAATTTCAACCAGGGTGCTCAGTCAAATTTATCTCCTTTCTTGAAGATGGTCACCGTTGCAATGTTATTGGGATTCCCTGGCATGTCCTCCTCTTCCCAGACAACAGAGATGAAGCTGTAGATTTGAGAATGACACTCCTCACCGCCAAATCTTCTAACTTTACAGGCATCCTTGTTTGTTCCTAAGGGCTTGATGGTCACTTTTCTGTTGGCATATACTCTTTCTGACTTCTTTTTGGTTAGGAGTAGTTGGAAGACTAAACTGGATAGTTTTCTGTGGCATGAGTTTAAGGGCTCTCACGTAAAGGACAGAGTCATCACTGATGAGTTATTTGAAATATTTCTTCAAGTTGGCACTGATAGCCTGTCAGTCTTTGAAAAATTCTTGTCCACTCTTGGATCTCAGCAGGTTAAGAGTTTGGGCCATAGTTGACCTTGATAGCATTGTATATTCTGTGGATATCATGGATATCCAGAAGTAGATGGACATCCTACATTCTTTCCACTCACAATCCTTTCTTTGGCCATGGGTTTTCTATTGGACTTCAGGTACCTAGAGAACTGTTTATTTTCCCTTGGGGTATGGTAGCACTGCATCACTCACTGGGGCAACATATACCATGTACTGAATGCACACTGCATCACTCAGACAAGCAGGGTAGCATGAAGGCTGAATAATAAACATGTTGTTCAGCGAGAGATCTTAGTCCAGAAGTCTGATTCAGAAACATTGCTCTGGAAAACTACAAGCTGTAACAAATTGAACTGAGTGAAATGTTATGTGTGAATCAGGATGGGCAGATGAATGGTTTGGGCAGTGATGGATGTTGCCTTACAGTCAATACCCCAGGCATCACTATCTCCATTCCTGGATACTACTTGTCCCACCAGGAGGACAGAGCCAGCAGAGGTACAATGGTGTACAGTCTGGAGGAAACTGGCCTGGGGATCCTCAACATTGACTCTGGATCCCTTGAAATCTCACAGCATCAGGTTAGACTTGGACAAGGAAACCTTTTGCTGATTGCCACCTACCACCTCCCCTCGGCTGATGAATCAATAACACTCCATGTAGAACACCACTTGGAGGAAGCACTGAGAGTGGCAAAGGTGCAGAATGTGCCCTGGGTGGGATACTTCAATGTCCACTGCCAAGAGTGGCTCAGTAGCACCACTAATGACCGAGTGCTAAATGCCATAGCTACTAGACTGGGTCTTCGGCAGGTGGTGAGAGAACCAACAAGAGGGAAAGACCTACTTGATCTTGTCTTCACCAATCTACCTGTCATAAATGCATCTGTCCACAATGGTATTGGTTGCAGTGACCATCACACACTCCTTGTGGAGATGAAATCTCATCTTCAAAATGAAGATACATGTAATCATGTTGTGTGGCACTACCACCATGCTAATTGGGGCAAACTGAGAGCAGATCTAGCATCTCAGAACTAGGCATCCATGAAGCGCAGTGGGCCATCAGCAGCGTTGGAATTGTACCACAATTTGCAACCTCATGGCCCGGCCTATCTCCTGCTCTACCATCACCATCAAGCCAAGGGTTCAACACCAGTTCAATGAAGAGTGTAGGAGAGGGCATGGCAGGAGCAGCACCATCACTGAATCCCCCACTATCAATATCTTGGGGGGGGGGAAATGCCACTGACCAGAAACTGAACTGGAGTAGGACATGTACAACATATAGTAACTCACGTCCTAACTCCTCAAAACCTGTCCACCATCTACAAGCTCAAGTCAGGAATGCGATGGAAAACTCTCCACTTGCCTGGATGAGTGTGGCTTCAACAACACTCAAGAAACATAACACCGTACTAGACATAGCAGCCCACTTGATAGGCACCTCATCCACAACCATTCACACACTCCATCACCAACGTACAGTAGCAGCAGTTTGCACCATCTGCAACATGCACTGCAGCAACTCACCAAGGCTCCGAAGAAAGACAGCAAAAGCAAGGGGACACCACCGCCTGGATGTTGCCCACCAAGCCACGCTCCATCCTATCTTGAAAGTATATTGCCGTTGCTGGGTCAAAATGCTGGAATTCTTTCCCTAACAGCATTTTTGGTATACCTACACTTCAAGTACTGCAGCGGTCCAAGAAGGCAGCTCACTCACACCTTCTCACGGGCAACTAGGAATAGGTAATCAAATGCTGGCTCAGCCTGTTTAGCCTATATCCTTTGAATGAATATAAAAAAAGAGAAGAAGCAGTCTTTGAGCTATAACCAAACATATACATTGGATTTATGAATTTTCTCAAAATTGCTTTTCACTGTGTGTTTTGATGTACGTGTGACTAATAAAGATATCTTATCTTATCTTATAATGTCAGTTTGCAGCTGATATGAAGATTAGACAATGAAGAGGATAGTAATACAAGAGGCCACATGAACTGAAGAAGTGAGAGCAGTAATAATCTACACATCCTCACGAGCCTTTTCCACTATTCAATAAGACCATGGCTTTTCTGATCTTGGTCTTAACTCCATATTCCTGCCTATCCTCTAGAACCTTTGACTTCTCTGATATTCCAAAAGTCTATCACACCAAAGCCTTCAATATATTCACTGACTTGCCTCCACAGCTCTCTGGAGTAAAGAACTTCAAAGTTTCATGAATAAATGAAAATGAAAACATATGCAGATGCTGTAAATCTGAAACAGAGAGTGAAAACAAACTGGAAACAATCAGCAGGCCAGGCAGCATCTGTGGAGAAGGAACAGAGCTAACTTTTCAAGTCAAAGACTCTCCATTTGACTTGGGGCAAAGAAGAAAAAACTACTTCCAAAGTCTTATATCAAAGATCCATGACCCTCGGAGAGAAGAAATTCCTTCTCATTGTTACTTTAAATGCACAATCTCTTAATCTGAATGGACACTGAGGTGAAATGGGCTGATTAAATTTACTGCGATGAAGTATGAACTGAAAAAATTTCAGGAAGAGTGAATAGGGGCAACATTAACAAGAAGTATTTTGAGGGTGCAGGAACTGAAAGACGTAGGGTGTATGTTCTCAGATCTTTAGTTAGATATGGCTATTAATAAAAGACATGGGAAGTCTTGGCTTTATTAGTAATGGCATGAAGCACACAAGCAAGGAAATCACACTAAGCCTTTATCAGCTGATCAGCTGCCTCAGCTGGAGAATCGTGTTGAGTTTTCGGCACAACGTTCTAGGAAAGACCTTGAAAAGGGTAAAGTAGACGTTAGTGGAATGGCACCAAGTAAAACACTTGACGAAAGAAAGCTGAAAGTATTCTCTGAAAAGTGGAAAAGATTAAGAAGAGATTTGATGGAGGTTTCAATATCTTCAATGATTTGATGAGAATAGAAGGAACAACTGTTTCCAGGGCAGATGGTTCGGTTGTTGGATGTCACAAATTTAAGATGATACACAGAAGAACCCCAGACCACCTGAGAAAGTGCATTTTCATGCAGGAAATTGTTTTGATCTGGAGTGCACTTCCTGAATTGGTGGTGGAAGCATTCAATGTTAACTTACAAAGAAAATCTTCATAAATACTTTAAAGGATGAAACTGTTCTGAGGCATGGAGCAAGAGTTGAAGTGTGGGATGAGTTGGATGTCTGGCATAGAGATAGTGCAAAGGTGCTGGGTCATGCCTCTCCTCCCATCCCGTTTCATTCTATGATACTATGGTGGTCATATAAACCCCCAAGGAAAGATGAATTTGGCACAGGCAGGAGGCTCCAATTTTAAAAGAAAACCATAACAGTAATTCCATTCGTAATTTATGGCAGCCAGATTTGCCAGGCTTCAGGAAGGTGAAAAAGGCATATTTCATTATGTCAGGGGCTTTATTGCATTACTTTCAGAGCAAGAACAACATGTTTATCCTCGGGCCTATCCATCAGCTTCACCTGGGAAAAAGCAATGGTATCCTTATTCACACCATCCAGCAATGAACAGAGCCCTCCTACCTCCAGCTGCTTCTCCCATTCTGATCACTCCCTGCCCCCAAAGTGACTGTAGCGTTTGTTTCTGTTTGCATTCAAAAACAATCAGCTTTCAACAGAACATACTGTACTGAAAATATTGAACCCTCAACTAAAACCAGTGTCTGGTACAACAATATATCAAAAAGCACATCACATTCATTTTTTAGAGGTACACTTAGACCCCTCCAAACAAAGTTCTCCTATCTGATCACTATCTCTCTTTCCCATGACTGGACCAGCCCCCACTACAATTAGACCCTTGCAAGTGTTCTCATACATGCTGCTCTGCCGCACACAGCTATACTGCATGTTTTCTGTCAGCAAGGCATGGTCAGTCAGTCAAGCTGTTGACCAGATTCCTCCAGTGGTAACCAAAATCAGTCAAACATTTAGGGAATGCCGTACTTCTGCGTTTCCAGTCTATTACTCTACTGCTTTGTACTAAACTCCCCTCTGAGATAAGATCTGGACCTGTGATTCTAATGGGTTTTAAACAAGCACAAAGGCTTAGGAAGTGAGGAGGGGGAAAAGAATTAAAACAGAAGCTGAAGAAAGGTTGCAGAGGTTACGTGATAACATATAACAATGTAATAATAAAATTTTAATAAGTGATGTGAATAAAAAATGGTGGTCATGGGACAGGTAATGAGGCAAAAGATGGCTCAAAGGGAGTTGCAAATGGCAGTAACAGAACTACTTGTCAATACTAAATTCAACAATTTCATATCATAACCATTATCCCCACTTAGGAATAGCAGACTTTGCTAGTAATTGAGCAGATGTCACTTACAGGTCAATTTTTTCCCTTAATTCAGCAATCTGTTTCCTTTTCGTGTGTTTACTCTAATTTTATTTCTCTCTGGAATCTACTCCAACTACCCTTTAAGGCAGCACATTCCATATCTTAATAGTGCACTGTGTAAAATAAAATATTTGACTTCTCATCTGTCCCTTTCCTAATACCTGGAATTGACAGGTTGTCTCAGAAGGAAAACTTGGAGATAAGTTTATAACCACTGGATTTTCAGACAGTGGGATAAGAGAGGATTCTTCCTGCTGTGGGGCAATCTAGACAAAGGTGCCACTGTTTAAGTACATATAAAGGGTCAACCATTTAAGACAGAGATGAAGTATTTTTTTCTCTCTCAGAGCGTCATGAGTCTTTGGAAATCTCTTCCTCAAAATGCAATAGAAGTAAAGTATGAATATTTTCAAGTGAGAGGTGGATAGATACTTGAAAATTAAAAATAATGCAAATGCTGGAAATCTGAAATTGAAACAGAAAACCCAAGAAACACTCAACAGATGGGGCAGCATCTGTGGGAAGAGAAACAGAGTTAACATTTCAAGTGTGTGAACTTTCATCACATAGATACTTGATAAGAAAGGGGTGGAGACTTACCAAAGGAAGTTGGGAATGCAGATCTGATTGTAATCTGACGTTACAATCAGATCTGTCATGGACTTACTGAAGGAAGAGCAGGTTTGAGAAACTGAGCAGCCTACTACAGCTCCTAATTCATATTTTCATTTATTTTATTTCTTTTACTAAATATCTTAAATCTGCACCTTTTGGTTATCAACCAGTGAAAATAATTCTGCCCTACTTACTTTGTTGAATCCCTTCATCTCTGTGTAACCTTCCCTTAACCTTCTCTACTCAAAGGTATAGATTCCCTCTTCCCCCAAGCTCTGCAGGTACCAGCATCTATTTCAGATGGGTGAAGGGCAAATTCTTGTCAATGAACTTGTATTTCATGGAAATCAACCAACCTGAGAAAACATTGCTGGAAAATGAGGAAGTCTACAGGAAACTGTGAAGGAGGAGGTGCATATGTCCAAAGCAGCTTGTGATGCAGGAACAGTCATTTGCAATTGTAAAGTGCCTACATTACATTGAACATTGATACTGAGCTCCTTAAACTAAAGTGATCCACACCAGGATCAGAATGTGATTTGCCATTAATTTCTGCTTACAAGTGACAGCTTTGCTGAACTAGGCAGCACAAAAAATTTTCTGCTTAACTGTGAAGATATTTGGGAAATAGCTGCCCTTCAATGACTTTAAACGTAGGAGGTAAAAAAATATATAATGGTCTGAATTGTTGTCGCAGAGGAAGGAAGTGCCGAAGTCTCATTGCTTCAAGAAAGCTGAATATTAAAAATGCTTTGCATTCACTTTTTCTTACAGAAAAATTTTGCTAACTTTTCAATTGACTTGCCAAGCATGATGCTCAAACTCTGTTGTTGTTAAATGATGCAGCTGGAAGGAGCCAGGAGCATTGTCATTGGCAGTGCTATTTGAAGTGCTGTAATTTATAAGGCAGTGGCCCAAGAACAGGGAAGTACCTCTCTTCTAGGACTAGCAGAAACATGATGGATCAATGACCTCCTTCCTTGATGATTCCAAAATTTCTGCCTTTATTTTAAAATCCACGATAAGTATTGTAATTTACAGTTCGGATGCCAGCAAATGGCAAAATTTGTAATAATCCATCTTTTGATGTTCATCAGTAGTTATCAATAAAATTGTGCTTGACCCTGTTGGGACAATTATGGAAGTAGGGGAGGGGAAGTAAAAAGGTAAGCATACTTCATGTTCTGTGCCTCTCTTTCTATTTGTCAGTTCAGTGTTATAATAGCTTGTTTTCCCCCGAGTTGAAAGATCAAGTCCAAATCCATAGGTTGTACCAATATCCAATGCCAATGTGCGAATGAAACATGTAAGGAGTTGCTGCAATGTTGAGGGTTCGACCTTTCTGTCTCTTGAGGAACTGATTGAGAAAGATTGGCTTATAGTCACTGGAATTTAGAAGAATGAGAAGAGATCTCATTGAGACATTAAAGGAGTAGGTACCAGGAGATTAATTTCTTTAGCTGGACAGTGCAGAACTATGTAGCATAGACTCAGGAGATCAGTCAACCACTTAAGACTGGGATGAGGACAGGTACACAGAGGACTGCATTCTCTGTAGTTGTCTATCTCAAGAGAGCTATAGATATTGTAAAGGAATGTATTTAAGATTGAGATTAATACATGTTTTGACACTGATGAGATCAAGGGATATGGTGACAGAGTGGGAAAGTGGATTGAGGCAGATCAACCAGAATGTTAGAGCAGGCTTAACAAACCAAATGGCCTACAGCTTCTTACTACTTATGATGACATATTTATTGCCTCTCTGTCACTTGAACATAACGGCTCAGCCTGACAAAAGGAAGGTTTATTTCTCACCTTGTCCAACCCAACATTTATCCCTCTGCTAATATCACCCAAACTAGGCTACCTAATTAATCAATACTTGTGGGATCTCAGCGTGCAAGATATGGCCTCTGTTGCCTTAAATAATAAGAGAGACTACACTTAAGAGCAATTCATTGGCTATGTTACACTTTGACATATCTCAAGGTCATAAGAAATTCCCTGCATAATAGGTGCCATATAAATGCAAATAATTGATGTATTTTTCCCTCCTCCAAAACAATCAATGAAAGCAGGTTCCATATTCAGAATTTAGATTGCATTACAAATACAGTTTGAAACTCTCAGTTCTAAAGGGACTGATCATCAATCTTCTTTAGCTCCCGCACTCTAAAGGTGAAAAACACATTCCCTAGGTAACAAATCTAGAAATCCCACAAGGCCTCATTGGCATTCCATTACCATGAAATTTCCCATTTAAGTGGTTCTCTCAGATAGTCTGTATGAAAGCACTTTAGTCTGGCATTAATCTGTTTGTAAAAACCTACATAATGCATTTCAATCCAATGTGAAACACTATATCTGATTTTCCACCCCTCACCAATGAAAATTATGCTGGAACCAGTCAGAAATTTAGGGTTTGCTGGGTTGCTCTTATTTCTGCTTTACAGAGGCTTTTTGTTTTCTCGATTCAAGAACAATGGTGGGGAAGCTCTCAGAGTTTATACACGTTAGAATCTATTTCATTTAGGATGGTTTACTTCTAAGACATTGTAAATTTAAAGTGATTTTAAATCAGGTTACCTAGAGATGGAATAGTAAACCAGTTTTGTTTGCCTGGAACAGAATAGTCCAGTTCTGGTTACCTCATTATAGGAAGGGTGCAAAAGCGTTGGAAAGAGTGCAGAGGAGATTTACCAGGATGCTGCCTGGATTAGAGAGTATGTATTATGAGAGACTAAGGGAGCTAGGGCTTTACTCTTTGGAGAGAAGGAGGATGAGAGGAGACATGATAGATTTGTACAAAATATTAAGAGGAATAGATAGGGTGGACAGCTAGTTCCTCTTTCCCAGGGCACCAATGCTCAATACAAGAGGGCATGACTTTAACGTAAAGGGTGGGAAGGTCACGGAAGATATCAGCAAAATGTTTTTTACCCAGAGAGTGGTTGGTGCATGGAATGCGCTGCCTGGGGCGGTGGTGGAGGCAGGTACATTGGTCAAATTCAAGAGATTGCTAGATAGGCATATGCAGGAATTTAAAATAGAGGGATATGTGGAAGGAAGGGTTTAGATAGTCTTAGGTGAGGTTTAAAGGTCGGCACAACATTGTGGGCCAAAGGGCCTGTATTGTGCTGTACTGTTCTATGTTCTATGTTCTATGTAAACACCTCAATTAAGGTACATAAGAAAAAGGAGCAGGAGTAGGACATACATCAACCCGATAAAAGACACTCTTTGGTCTGCCTAAAACTTGTTGGCTTTCCAGTACAATGAGATGTCCATACATAAGGGAATGCTGCTGACTGGCATATTCCACGCACAGAAGTACATGCTTGGGGCCACACTGAAGCTCAGTGCAGACAACACTGAAGCTCAGTACAGGCAACACAAAGACATTGTGGGGAAGGAGTGCAGTCTAAGGTCCTTTTGCCACTGGCCATTGAGGGGCTCAACCCTGTGTAGAAGCCTCACAAACACTTAAAGTTTTTATTGTCCCAGGAGGTTACATGAGTAGCAAAAGTGCTATGTACAGAGAATGTGCTAACACTACCAATGTATAGAATCGATAACACTGTGAATGTAAGGACTGAACAATGCTATGAATGTAAAGAGAGCTATGTGTTGTGATTTTTGTATTTGTATATATTTTTCATGAATAAAGCTTATTTTTGAAATAACATAAAATAGGATGATTTGTATTCTTGTATACATTTTTGTGAAGAAAGTTTAGTTTTGAAGTAAATAATATAGAATGGTCTGGCACTTGCCAAGAAGGTCTAGAAAGGGTGCAGTGGCCCTTGCTGAGGTTCATCCCAGGCAGCTTTGTAACAGAGGACTTTGTGATTTACAGGCTGTTCCCAGGAGTGCATACTTAGACAAACATCAACTGCTGCTAAAAGATCATCAACGTGGTGAAAGACACACTTTGGTCAACCTGAAACTTATTAGTCTTCCAGTGTAAGGAGATGGCGGCAAGTTAACAGTGACCGGCACATTCCAAATTTCAGGAATATGTCCTGAAATTCAATGCAGCCACGACAAATGGTTTATGGGGAAAGGCCACAGTCTAGAGTCCTGCCACCACTGGACACTTAGGGGCAGGACCCTGTGTAACAGCCCATCAAACATTTCATAGGGTGCATTGTTTAAGGTAGATACATGAGTAGTTTTGATGCTTTGTAAGGGAATGTATTGAATTGATGGTACAATGTATGTAAATGAAAATCTGTATCAATTGTATTACTACATAGTGTGAAAAAGTATAATTTTGAAATAAAAAAAATATTTAGCCCCTAAATCCTGCTCTAACTTTCAATTAGGTTATGTCTGATACAATCCAGCCTTCCAATCCAATTTCCTGCCCCATAGCTGCAATTCCCAACTCCCCTAAATTCCAAAAAGATCCATCCATCTCAATATTGAATGTACTTAATGATTCAGCTTCCACAGCTTTCTTGCTAGAGATTTACGAAGAGTTGCAACCCTCTGAGAGAAAAATAAAATCCTCATCTCAACTTAAGTGGCTAACTTCTTATCATAACTTTAGGGCCTTACCAAGGGAAACATCCTCACAGAATTTAAATTGTCAACCACTTCACAATCTTATGATCTACTCCTCTTACAAATACTTGATATTTGTGATAAACTCATTTTCATCTGCATTAATAAAAGAACACTAGGCTACCATGCACAATAAATAGTTCATATTTGTATGCAAAGAAAATTTAACAATTACGTACTAACATCATTGCCCAATAGTGCTGGTTCATAGAACATTTTAGATTTGTAGTTATTCAAATTATTTGACAGCAATTTGACCCATTTCATCACTTGAGAAAATTAATGTAATTTCGCAGTTTGCCCCAGATAGTCAATTGTACCCAAAAATACCTTCGCCTCCGGAGACTTTTTTTTTCCCACTGATTCATAATGAATGCTGCACAGTTGAGTAATTAAATCCAATGAAGCTCTGTTCTGACAAATTGTTATTGGAAACCTCACCGTTATTTTCATCTGTGATTCTAATAAGTGTTCAAAATGTTCTGTAACTAAAGAATTTCTGGTGTTTCATTGAGGTTGCTGGCACAGAAAGTCGTTAATGTACAGGGAATTGACCGACAGATGTTGGGACCGGATAGCCCATTATTATACAATTAACAAATTGTAATGAATTTCAAGCTGGGACATTAAGAGTGTGTGTTAAACAGAATGGAGAGGTTACATAAACACATACACACAGTTTCAGTGGGGTGATAACTAGAGATTGCCAAACTAACAATTTTTTTCAAAGGAGAAATATTTGTCAGGCTATGCCGAGAAAAACAGAGTAAGGATTTTATGATTCCCTATTTTTGTTGCTGCATTAGAAGACAGTATAGAAAGTAAAGGAAATAAAGTAAAAATATTCTGTTGTCTATCATGGTTAGGTAAAGTCAAGTGACTGGAACACTGTTAAGAGATACATTTTATTTTATCCTTCTATCTGAATTTGTTATACTGTTAGTAACATATGAGAAGAACATGAGATAATAGAAGCAGAACTAGGCCACCTGTCCCCTCAATCACCATTCAATGTGATCATGGCTGATCTGCCTGAACTCCTCTGCTGTGTGCCAGTTCCTCATTGCCCTCAATTCTCCAGTCTTTCAAAAATGCACAAATCTCCTCATTAAATATTTCCATATCCTCTACAACCTTCCAAGGTAGAGAATTCCAGAGGTTTACCATCCTCTACGAAAAGAAATTTATTTGCACCTCCTTGTTAAATGAGCAACCCCTTACCTTGTAGCCATGTTTCCTATTTTGATACTCTCCTGCTCATGGAAACTTCTCAGTTTTTACCAGGATGCTGCCTGGATTAGAGGATAGGAGCTACAAGGAGAGGTTGGACAAACTTGGGTGGTTTTCTCTGCAGCGTCGGAGACGAAGGCAAGATGTGATAGAAATTTATAAGACTATGAGAAGCAGATAGGATAGACAATCAGAATCTTTTCCCCAGGATAGAGGTGTCAAGTACTAGAGGACATGAATTTAAAGTGAGAGGGGGGGCAAGTTTACAGGAGATGTACGGGGCAAGTATTTTTTTTACTCAGAGAGTGATGGTTACCTGGAATGGGCTCCCAAGGGTCATGGTGGAAACACATATGATAGAGGCATTTATGAGGTTGTTAGACAGACATATAAATATGCAGGGAATAGAGTGACATGGATCATGTACAGACAGAAGAGAATTAGTTTGATTTGGCATCATGTGCAGCACAGACATTGTGGATGAAGGGCCTGTTCATATGGCATAGAACATAAAAAGTGGGATGTTATGTTGCAACTTTACAAAACACTAGTTGGACTGCACTTAGAGTATTGCATGCAGTTCTGGTCACTACTCAAAAGGAAGGATATGGTTGCACTGGAGAAAGTGCAGAGGGAATTCACCAGAATGTTATCTGGATTGGAGGTCCTTGGTTATGGGGAGAGATTAGATAGGCTGGGCTTATTTTCCTTGGATCAAAAATGAATAAGGGGTGACCTGACAGAGGCAAATACAATCAAAAGAGACTGAGATAGGGTAGATAGATTTTTTTCTCCATGGTCAGTGCAATGAAAACAAGAGGTCATAGGTTTAATGTGGGAGGAAGGAGTTTTAAAGGGGATTTGAAGGGAGAGGGTGGCTGAGATGGTGGAGTCATCTACAGTCACTCTGTTTAAGAGACATTGAGACAGGCACTTAAATAGGCAAGACACAGAAGGATACAGACCTACTCTGGGCAAATGAAATTAGTGCGGTGCAAAAAGGTTGGCATGGATGTGGTGGGCCAAAGAGCATAATTTTATGCTGTACAACTCTAAGACTCAATGGCTCTTTGACTCGTACTGCAATGAGGATGTTTGGATTCTGTAACAGGACAAAGGTAGGTGGAATGAGTGGACAAAACCTTTGCAAATTAGGTACAGTTTTGGTCCCCATATTTATGAAGAGATATACTAACATTTGAGGCAGTCCAGAACAGATTCCTGGGACAACAACTTGTCCTATCATTGATGGTTTAAGAATTTGGATTATGTTCTCTGGAGTTTATTGGAGTATTAAGCTGCCAGTCCAGGCCTGCTTTCAACCACATTTCCGTGATTGCAATAACTTCTTAACTCCAAGTGCTGATCCAAGCTCTGAGCTCATCTGTCTTACCTGTGAGGCTGCTTACATTAAAGTAAATGCCACTGAGCTTGCCAGCCGTCCCATGCTCACTAACCTGCCTCTGTCCGCTATGCCCGCAGACTTGCTTAATTTATCCTCTACATGTTTCTCCCCACCTGCTGCATTGCTACAATGCTTCCCACCCACTGCAAAATTGGTTTAAAGCCTCTTAAAGTGTGACCAAAACTCCCTGAATGATTATTGGTCCACCTCCTGTTTGGGTGCAACCCATCTTTAGGTGGAACCTGGCTCCCACTTATTTGCATGTTATTGCCAAACTTGGACATCTTACACTCTATCCTCTCTTGCAGGTCACTAAAGAATTGAGGGCCAAGAATGGATCCTTAGGGCACTCAACTAGTTTCATCCTTACAGTGTGAAAAGGACTCATTATTCTGTTTTTATGATTTCTATGCGATAACCAGCCTTCAGTCCATGCTAACAAATGTCCCTCAGTACCCTAAGCTCTTGAGCACTAGTCTTTATATGGCACCTTCTGGAAATCCAAATGCACTACATCTATGGGTTACCATTCATTGATTGTGTTTATTACATCCTTGAAGAACTCCAGCAAATATGTCAAACATGATTAGATGTATAAGTTGCTCATTCAGCTCCTGCTGCTTGTTCTAACATGGCTCATTTTCTTTTCAGTTCTACGGCCTAGAAATTCCTCAGCATATAGCCAAAAAAAAACTTTGTATAGCTGAAAATTGGCTTATCCCTGAAGAGTAAAATATTGCACCAATTTCAGTGAGTCTTGGCATCTGCTGGGAAATGTAACCCTTCACTTTTGGCAGAACTTTCCCCCATCTCTTTTCCTCCCTATAAGATTCCCTCGTATGATGTCAACGCTATCACAATGTCCAAAATTCATCTTCAGCATGACGTTCATTTTCATTGATCTGATATAAGATAGTCCTAACTTAATGATTATTTTTCCAAGCCCATTTTCCCTGAAACGGTGGTATTTGAAGGAGCAACAGTCAAGCATCATTCTTTGTTTTTACTGAGATCTGTAACATCCTCTGGCCTGAAACACAACCTCACATGTTTGCCAAGGTTGATTTGCTCCCAAAGGTCATGCTCTCAATCGCTCTCATGCTCCTAGCCTCAGGATCACTACAGGCTGCTGCTGCTGCCACATTTCATAGTTTGCTACTCACTGCTGCATCAGACAATACATCCAAACTCCATATTCCAGGAGAGAGGACTTCCAACTACTTTTCCTTTAGCTCACAGGAGCAGCTGGTGTAAGCATAGGAATTGACCAGTGTTGCAAGTTTACCCAGACTGAGGTGATTCATACACCATATTAATATGTTATCACTCCATACAGAGAACAACCTGACAAGCTTCTGCTAGGACTGCCTGGCTGTAATCCTACAGGTCTGCATGGCCCCTTGAACAAAGAGCATGCCTCCTTTGAGCACAGTTCCTCACCAGCCTGTCCATATCTTTCTGAACCCTGCGAGCATTCTCCTCTCTCTTCCCATCATTTCATCATCCATTTATTAAGCAGGAATGTTGCCCTGTAGCTGAAAAGTGCTGACATTTTCGGAACCTTGAGGCAAGATTGGATCTGCTAGGCTAAAGGCCAACAGCTGCAAGAATTTACAACACGAGTACACTTTGAAACTGACACAAAACGACATAACAATGAGAAACACAACATTCTGTGAACCTTATGTGAGGATCACAATCCTTACAACACTTCCATCAACATCATTATGGTGACACATAGTGTTAAAAGATAGTAAGGTAACTTGCTACCTTGCTCCATACTCCTTTCCTGTAGAAAGAGAACGACAGTTCATATTTCAAGGTTGATGTCCTCTCATCTGAAGTGCAGAAAATGTGTAGTCAGGGACAATAGCAAGGGGAGAACATAACATAAAAGAAAGTCTGTGATAAGATGAAAGGCAGCATCTCTGGAGAGAGAAATAGAGTTAGCAGAAATAGAGTTAACACACATTATTTTCCAGGATCCAAAGCTTCTCACAGAGAAAGAACTTGAATATTATGGCATCATTCATGTGAAACTGTGCTTCTTGATTTTGCTCCTCTATGACATAGTTCTAATTTTAAGATTGTGCTCTCTTGTCTTAGATCCCCCTTGCTGGTGGAAGTTGTTTCTACCTTTTCAAATCCTTCTTACATTTTAAATGTCTCAGATGGCTTGCCCTGAAACCTTTCAGATTCAAGGAATGAAAGCCAAGGTTGTGATTTAGTAAGCCATCTTCTAGGTGGGTACTTCCAAGCCCAGTATATTCATAAAGAGATGTCGTGCCCAAAATTGAATAATGGGCTCCAGATTAAGACTAAACAAGTACTGATATAACTTAAACACAACTTCCTTTCTTTCATGTTTCCAATTCCTTGAGATAAAGGATGACAGTTCCTTAGCCCAATAAATTATTTTATAGTGGTTGGTCTGATTTGACTTTCAAATCTCTTGTATCCTCTATAGTTCTAACTTTCTCGGCATTTAGGAAGAGCTAGGATGGAGAGAAACATCTAAGACAGGTGGATTCATAAAGACCAGGACAAGATGACTTTTCCCTTATGCTGGTTCTCTTACAACCTCTATCTGATAATGGTTGTTCAGTAATACTTTTACCTAAAGTCATTTGAACTGATTTTATTGAGAACTTTTACTCACATATGTTTTTCATGAAATATGTTTTTTTGATTGCATACTGCTTAAGGGACATGATGAAGTTTCATTGGTATGTTTATTTGAAGTGGGTCCAGTCTAGGTTCAAAGGTTGATGTTTCTTTATCCTTAGGGTTCAGTTAACTCAGATGAGAACATGCATTGTGTATCACTGGTTAGAACTACTATCCTTGACTTAATGCTTGGTGGGTGGATTTGTTGCTGGTATATTTCTATCTTGAAATATTTTGAGCTTAAGCTTTGAATTCTATCTGAAAACAGTAATAATGTTGATGGAATGGCCCTGCTTTTGAACCTGATATACTGGGAGACCTGAACTAATTTCAGTTTAGGCCTCAAATTTGGATCCTCTCTGACTCTGGGAAGGCTGGTCATTGGCCAGTTACCCTGAGGACATGGGCTAGTGAGTCAGACACATCACAACTGGAGCCTCGCACTGATGGGTTGTGAGCAACAAAGCTTTTCAGGTAGAGCCGAGGGACATTTCCTCAGCTGTTTTTGAGCAGACTTTGGCTGTTTCATTAGAATGATTAGAGCCTGTGTGGCCCCAGCTCTATTTGCATCTGGACATAGCAAGCACTAGTTTTAGCTCAGCTCTTCACACCTTTGCCTGAAAATCTGCAACAAGCAAACGTGGAGCATCACTGGGAAGGCATTTGCCCACCCCAGCTTGATCTTCAAATGCCAGCTGCCCATTTATCAGGTGAGCAATGAGTGGAGCAATGAGTGGTCAATCATTGAAACTTCAGCTCTGCTTGCTCTGACTGGAATGTTTCATTAGTCCAAGAGTTAGTACACTAGTTTATTTGCTTCCAGGAAAGGCTTCACTTTGGGACATTGGTGCACAGAGGAGGCTGTAATCCAGAATGGTTCAGTACAGCAGGAGCATCTACTTCTCCTCATGTCAGTGCCGAGTACTTGAAAGTGCCATCTAATTAGCACTGCTCCCCTACACTTCTACACTTCCCTGTAGCACTATACTTTTTCTTTTTCAACTGTTTTCCAAGTACCTTTTTGAAACTTGCTATTGACTTTGTTTGCACTGTTCTTTCAGCAGTACATTCCACATTCCAGAAACCAACTGTGTATTTATATTACTTATTTCCATATTTCCTTTTGACATAGTAATGCTATTTTGGTCCATGAGGTCTGTGTCAGCTCACAGAGCAATCCCATTCGCCCATTCATTTTCCATATTACCTATTCTCCTTATACTCCCAATAACTCTCCCTAGGTTCAACCATTCACCTACACACTAGGGGCAACTTGTAAAGGCCAATTAACATAACAACCCTCATGTCTTTGGGATGTGGGAGGAAACCGGAGCAGTCAGAGGTAACCCACCTGGTCAGAGGGAGAACAGAATCTTCGCTTCTTTTGTCAATATGTCCTTTGATTTGGAAACATTGAACTGTGAAACCTACTTCTTGGGCTACCAACTAAGAAGAGGTGTGAAGAATGAGCTTCAGCATTAAGAACAAAAACAATAACAAATAGATGTGGGAGTTATCCATTTGGCCCCTTGTACCTCCTGTCATTTGATAAGATTATGGAGACTTTATTTCAAGAGAGACTCACATCCACATTAGTCGTTGTGAAGAAATGCAGGAGTATGTAAATACTTACGATGGGGATCATTGGAGGAGCCCCAACCCTTACATTCATCCAACAGACATGAAGCGCTTGCATCCTTTGTGAATAAGAGTAAATTTTGCAAGGAAAATGAACAAACTATCCATCGTACAAGGGGCATTGAAGTTGTGTGAGTGAAGAGAGTTGTAATAATGAGAGGGGACAGTATAGTTAGAGGGATGGATACAGTTCTCTGCAGCACAACCAGGAGTTCCCAATGCTAGGTTTAAGATTGAAGAGAACTTAGAGTGGGAGAGAAAAGATCCCGTTAAGATGATGCACCTGAAATAGGACAAAAAAGGAAGTTTTGTTGAAAGAGTATGAGCAGCTAGGGTTCTAATTAATAAGCAGCACAGCAAAGGTAATAACCTTTCATTATTTCATGAACCATATGCAAATTGACATATGATCAGACAGAGGAATGCATGCCTCAAAGGTTGGGAAAACTGGACTTCAGTTCATGGAGTACTGGGGAAAGAGGGAGCTGTTCTGTCGGGATATGCTTCACTTGAATTGGGTTGAAACCAGTGTCCAAGCAAACTGAATAACTGGACTGCAGATGAAAGCTTTAGGATACATAACTGGGTGAGGATTCTTGTGAGGGAAAATTTAGAAAGAAGAAGGACAATTGTAAAATAATTGGAATTCAGATAAATAGCCTTTAGTTTTGTCTTTGTTTGAATTTTCCCTGCTCCAGATTGCATACTTTTATATGTGTATGCTCTATTCTATCCTGACACACTATGGTTATTGCTTCCTCAACAAAGGTACATGAATTTTATGAATTCTCTACCCAAGTGATAGGGAAGGCATATGACATGCTTGCCTTCATAAGTCAAGGCATTGAGTTCAAGAGTCACAAAGTTATGCTGCAGTTTTATAAAACTTTAATTAGGCCGCATCTAGAGTTTTGCATTCAGTTCTGGTTAGCCCATTATAGGAAGGCTTTGGAGAGGGTGTACAAGAGGTTTACCAGGATGCTGCCTGGATTAAAGGTCATGTGCTATAAGGAGAGGTTGGATAAACTTGGATTATTTACTCTGGAGCAGTGGAGGCTGAGGGGAGACCTGATTGGTTTATAAGATTATGAGAGGCAGAGATAAGGTAGACAGCTGGTATCTTTGTCCTAAGGTTCAAATATGAAATACTAGAGGGCAGGCATTTAAAGTGAGAGGAGGTAAATTCAAAAGAGATGAGCAGGGAAAGTCTTCTTTACACAGAGAGGGGTGGGTGCCTGGAATGAGCTGCCTGGGGTGGTGGTGGAGGCAAATATGCTAGAGGTGTTCAACAGGCTCTTAGATAGGCACATGAATGTGCAGAACACGGAGGGACATGGACATTGTGTAGGCAGAGGGGATCAGTTTAGTTAGGCATTTAATTAGTTCAGCACAACATTGTGGGCCAAAGAACCTGTTCCTATGCTGTAATGTTCTATGTTCTAAGAGGGGTGTAGAAGCATAGTTGCCGAGTATATTAAAGACAGATATTGACAGAGTTTTTAGATACTAAAGAAATCAACATTTATGGAGAAAAGTGGCACAGAGATAAAATGTTAGGCATGATCTTGTTGAATGTCAGAGCAGGTGTCAGGAGGGAGGGAGGAGTGTGAATGTGTGGAGGAGACAAGGGGGAGGAAAGGCCATCCCTTATTTCTATTCCTGTTTCTTAAGTTCTCCTGTACCACCTGGGTGAAGACATTTCTTCTCATCTCAGTACTGAATGACTGACCGTTATTTTGATATAGTGACCTCCAGTCCTAGACACCTCAGTCAGTGGAAGCATCATCCCTGCATATGCCCTTCCAAGATAGATTCATAGAGCAATACAGCATGGATACAGGCACTTCGGCCTAGCAAGTCCATGCTGACCATGGTGTCCACTCATTTGGTGCCAATTTCCTATGACCGGCCCATATCCCTCTTAGCCCCGCCGCTGCATGTACCTATCCAAGTGCTTCTTGAATGATACTATAATACCTGCCTCAACCACTTCCTCTGGCAGCTCAATCCATTTACTCACCACCTTCTGTGTGAAAAAGTTGCCCCTCAAGTCCCTTTTAAATCTTGTCCCTCTCACCCTAAACCTACGCCCCCTAATTTTGGACTCCCCTAACCTGGGAAAAGACTGCTACCATCCACCTTATCTATGCCCTTCATGATTTTATAAACTTCCATAAGATCACCCCTCATTCTCTTACGCTCCAAGGAATAAAGACCTAGCCTGGCCAATTTCTCCCTATAACGCAGGCCCTCTAGTCCTGGCAACATCCTTGTAAGTCTTTTCTGCGCACTTTCCAGTTTAACCGTCTTTCTTATTACAGAGTGACCAAACCTGTACGCAGTACTCCAAGTGTAGCCTCACCGCCGACTTTGACAACTGCAACATGATGTCCCAACTCCTTTTCTTAATGCCCTGATTGATGAAGGCCAGCATGATAAATGTCTTTTTCACCATCCTGTCGACCTGTGACATCGCTTTCAATGAACTATGCACTTGTACTCCTGGGTACCTGTGTTCCATTACATTCTCTAGCATCCTACCATTCATAGTATAAGTCCTACGCTGGTTTGACTTTCCAAAATGCATCACCTCACACTTATCTGTATTGAAATCCATTTGCCACTCCTTGGCCCACTTCCATATAACTGATTAAGATCCCCCTGTAATCTATGATAACCTTCTTCACTATCAACAACAGCTCCTAATTTTGTGTCATCCACAGACTTACTGATCAAGCCTTGTGCGTTTGCATCCAAATCATTTATATAAATAATGAATAACATGGGCCCAACACCGACCCCTGCAGCACACCACTAGTCACTGGCCTCCATTCAGAGAAACAACCTCCAACCACCACTCTCTGCTTCCTACCTTCGAGCCAATTTTGAATCCACCTAACTAGGTCTTCCTGGATTCCATGGGACCTAACCTTCCAGATCAGCCTACCATGTGGGTGCTTGTCAAAGGCCTGGCTAACGTCCAGATAGACAACATCCACTCCTCTACCCTCATCTACCTTTTTGGTTACCTCTTCAAAAAACTCTTAAAGGTTTGTCAAGCCCAACTTTCCACGCACAAAGCCATGCTGACTCCTCCTAATTAGACTCTATCTGTCCAAATACTGCTAGATCCTGTCCCTCAGAGTTCCTTCCAGTATCTTTCCCACCACTGACGTCAGGCAGACTTGTCCTTGCTACACTTCTTAAACAACAGAATAACATTAGCCACCTTTCAGTCTTCGGGAACTTCACCAGTGGCTAAGGATGAAGTAAATATCTCCACAAGGTCATCAGTTTCTTCTCTTGCCTCCTACAAAGTCCTAGGATGCACTTGGTCAGGCCCTGGGGATTTATCCACCTTAATGTGCTGTAAGGGTGAAAATACCTGCTCCCTGGTAATATGAATGTTCTCCAAAACATCTCCACTAGTTTCCCTTATCTCTTGAGCCACCATGTTTTTCTCCTTAGTAAACACCGAGGAGAAACATTTGTCTAAAATCCCACCCATCTCCTGCAGCTCAAGACATAGGCAGCCCTGCTGATCTCTAAGGGGACCTACTCTCTCCCTGGCCACCCTTTTACACTTAATATTGCTATAGAACCTTCCATAGAATCTATAGAAGACCTGTGATAAATTTGTATGTTTCTTTGAAATCTCCTCTCTTTCTTCTAAACACCAGCTAGTATCGGCCCAGAACACTTAATCTCTTCATGCAAGTCACTGATATCGATTGGGACTATCTCAGGCCCACTAACTATCATTTCTCAACCCAAAATCATTCATTTTATTTTTACTCTCTGATTTATGTCCACTAGACTATATATTATCACCATTCCTACACATTCTAATTTTGATTAATAACTTCTTGTCTGATATCTCATTGAAAGTCTTATGAATGTCCAACACATCATGTTTACTTCTTCAACTTTATTTATTCTTCTGGTCTTTGAAACCTCAAAAATCCTAAAATTTGTTAAACACAAGTTCACTTTCATAAATCCATGTTGTCACTTCCCAACCCCTTTATTATTTTAAATGCCCTATGACCACTTACATTATTTGCTGCAGCAAAAGTTCAAAGATTAGCTCATGATCACCTAAATGGAAAAAAAAACAAAGAAGATCCTGGAATATGTCACACACAGGAACAGTCGACTGACAGAACTGAATTCTGGGATATATAAAAAAAACTGCTTCAGCATTTGTCTGAGTTTGTTATAACAACCTAAAGATTATTTCAATTTAGCAGCATAAAATGTCACAAAATTGTGAGTTCATATTGAAAAGTCAATAAATGATAATTATGTTCTAGTTCCCACACCAGGTTCTATATCTGTTTATCTGTAACAGTATTTTTGTCATGTAAGTCAGTGATAATAAATCTCATTCTGATTCATTATCAGACATTCAGGTCCTTTGTATCAGTTGATCACTGAAGGGACTGTAATCTGCTGCCCAGTTGGCTGCACGTACTTTGGCCGTGCTCCTGCATTCAGCATGAACTCATGGTTTACCCTGAGTTATTTTTCATGAAGTATTATAATCCGAAGAGCAATCTCATGATATTGAAATACTGCATCTATAACTTATTAAGGGAATTGTCTGAATGAAATATCAAAACCAGGCTCTCTTATCATATTAACAAACAAGACTTAAGTTATGCATTTTAATTTATAGATGATCCTTGATTAAATTTCTTACTAAACAAGTATTAAAAATGTATAACAAATCTTACAACAAGCCAAATGAACCTGAATCCAGCTCACCAACTGGACTGGCCACCTGTGGTCCCCACTTGCCAGCACTTACCTAGGCAAGATGTGGAAAGTTGGAAGAGCTCACTCTGTATCCTTGTGAGCTGGATAATGGTACATTACAAGGCTTTAACAATGAGAGGGCCTCAAGCAGAGATCTGCTAAGGCTTTGATCCAGAATGCCCTAATGGCTAATATTCAGAACCATTTAAAACAATTAAAAATGCTTCAAATAATCTTTAAGTATTTTAAAAATGAAAAGTAAATTAATTAAAATGCACCAATGACTTAGAAATAATTGAAAACACTGAAGTAAAATTTAAAAAAAATATCACCTTACTTTTTCACTCCTAATCTGGCTGGGAATCCCCATTTAAACAAATGGGGATCCAGATACCACAGTTGGTCTGATCTGACTGCTGAAGGTTTAGAGAGATATCATGCTGGGGAATTCCAACATAGCATGGCTCCTTTATTGGATCCATGGGAAGTCCAGCCATGGAGCCATGTGACAGCTGCACCTGGCACCTATCATTCAGCTCATCCTAGACTTAATGTCGGTCTGTTCATGTCTTTGATATACTCACCAGGAAGAAGCTGAACCCTATGGAACTGTTGACCAATGCCAGTGCGATTCAGTCCATATATCATTTACTTTGAACCCTTTTTAATCTCAAATGAAAATTCCCTTGCTTATTAAGTAATTTCAGTATTTCGAACACAATTTATCTTGGCACTGCTTTGAAATTGGACAAAGAACTGATAAAGTAACTGGCTGTCGGATGCAATAAAGGATTTCTCTCACAACCCCTGACCATCACCTTAACCTGAGGGCCACATGCAAGTTGTAATCATCTGAATAATATGTATATACACACATAAAAGATGTTACTTATTCTCACAACACTGCTTAATAGTCTGCATGATACAAATCATATATTTTATTATGCACTTCAGTTAAGTCACACTGTATAGGACTCAATTATAACACCACATTCTGTGCTCGCTTAGTTGTGCAGAATGACTGCAGATAGAGTAGTGTTGGTTTAAACTGGAAGATCACAGCAGGAGATGTAATTAAGAAAATATTTGTGAACTGTTAATCTACATACATTCAGTGTCTTGCAGTGCAGAAGACACATGTAATACCTCTATAGCTGCTGACAAGTATACAGAACTGCCTGCATTTTTACTGAATAGCACAGTGGTGAAATTTCCAGACCTTGACTTTAATGTCAACAAAGTATTGAAGGGCAACATATTTAAAAATTTGCTAGATTCATGATAGTTGTAAATGACATGAGTAACTGGTAATACACTATGCTGAAAAACAGGAGGGAAAAAAACAGGATAGAATTTCACATGATATAGAAGCTGAATGAAAATACTGTAAATATCACCTTTTCCACTCCAATCTCACCATCTCATTTAATTCCATGAGCCTTTATTTATATTGGCATCCATTAAGTGAATACTAATTCCCTCCGCCTTTTCAAGCAAATTGTTAAATAAATAAGCAACAATCTGCAAGAAGAACTCAGCAGGGTGAACAGCATCTGTGGGGAGGGGGGGTGAGGCAGGTAGGAATTGTTGAGATTTCTTGTTCCTCCACAGATTCTGCTCGACCCACTGAGTTCCTCCAGTAGATTGTTTGTTGCTCCAGATTCCAGCAATGACAGTCTCTTGTCCCTCCACATTATACAAATATGCCTGACTTACTGCACATCTTACAGGCAACAATCTATGTTGGTTACCTCTGGAGTTTTTCAGAGTTTCAATGAATAGTCGTAGGCTACCTTCACACGTTGTTTTAGATTTTTCCGTATATATTTTAAAAGCTAATGTGTAAAAGTTTAATTCAAGTTGCTGTAAGTAATAGGAACCTTTTGCAAATGGGTTCTTGTAGTTTTCCATCTTAAGACTACAAAACCAACAACTGTACACTGGACGTCAAAGAGCTTAGTCTGAAAAAGAGGAATACCTTTAGGAAAAACGAGATGACCAACCCAAAACTATAACTTTGTTTCTCTCCACAGAGGTGCTGCCTGGCATGCTGAACATTTTAAGCATTTTCTGTTTTAATTTTAGATTTCCAGTATCTGGAGTGTTTTAAATTTAGATGGAATTCTAGTTACATTATTTTAATTTGAAATTGATCTTTGGCTTTGAGTTCCATCACTGTTAAGAGTATTACCAACTAGTTACATCAAACTCTTTGTTTATGGCTCCGTAACCTTGATAACCATACTGAGGTGATACTGTCAAGTGTGCTTACTGCCACTAGCCAAAGACAAGTTTCTGCCTCATTCATTCTAATATATACGAAATGACTTATGTTATGTGGTAGAGCAGGCTTAAAGGGCTGAATGGCCTATTCCTGATCTTTTAAAAAAAATGTTCTTATATCTCAATCAATGAGTGAAAAGGACTTCAAATTATTAAGACCCTGCTTGCCAGAGTCTGTTTTGCAAAAGATTAGGTCAGCATTGAAATAAAATCATCCATTTAGATGGAAAGGAATCAATGCTGTAAAATATTATCAACAAATATTTTGGCATATTCTTTCCCTTTCAGATTTTTTAAATCTTTTTTTTACTAACGCAATCATTAAAAATGTGAGGTAAAGAATTACCTGGTGATTGTTTGAGCATAACGAAAGCATATCTTATTCAAACGAGAGATGCAAAAAAAAATGGGATGAGTTGAATGGAAACAGAAGCTGTCAGATAGGTTTTGTTGTATTGAAGTAAAATGTATCTGATTATATTTGTGTTGATACCTAAATAACAAAAGATGTTGATTTATTTATAACATTTAAGAATCTGAGTACAGAAGATGTACTAGACCCTAAAATGTATCATGCAAATTTGGGGGTTGATTGTTTTTATATATTCTCATTTATCTGTTTACAGGTAATGGACATTTCTGGCAAGGCCGGCATTAATTGTCCATCCCCAATTGCCCCTAAACTAAGGTGAGAGTTAGAAGTCAATCACAGTGATAGTTTTTATAACAATCTGGTGGTTTCATGATCACCATTTCAGAGACCATTTATTTCATTACATGAAGTTACGTTCCCCTTTGATGATGGGATTAGAACTGGATCAATCGTCCAGATCCCTGCCTGCCGGCAAAACAGCTTAACCACCAGACTGCCAACACACTTCCTAATGCAATCATAGATATATTTTAAACGATAATAAGATTAATTGCACTTCATTATTTAATTCATTATGTTTGATTTTCATGGGTATGGTAGTGGGACATTTGAGCCAATGTTGTATGGGGCTTAATTCATTGGGCTGGATCTTCCAATGACTGGCAACCTGACTATATCCACTGGACACAAAACATTAAGAGTAAATGTTGCTTCCAGTGAACACCCAAGTAAATTATCCAGTAATTAGTCGGTAACCCCACAGCCAGTAAGCAAGTTCCTGTGCGACACAGGACCAACCCCTGAATTTCATTGCAGATTCATTGGCACCAAAGGAGAGAGTGCTGATCACAAGGCAGGAGATCAGGAGGGTGGGGTAAGTGTCTGAAGATCTGGTGTTCAGGAGAGAGTTTGGAGATTGAGAAAAACAGAAAGGGACTGGTCTGGGAAGAAACTGGTTTTTCAAGAGCAGCAGGTAGAGATTAGAGATCAGAAGGGTTTAGAGATGGCTAAAGATCATAAAGGCTGGAGATAATCTGGAACTCAGGTGAGATGGAGAGAGACTGGAGATCAGAAAACTGGAGAGGGACTAAAAATAAAGAGTGCATGGAGGATGCAGGAGATTGCAAGATTGAGAGACTGAGAGGGACAAGAGGCTGAGATGCCTGTGGAGTAGAAGGAAGGAAATCAAGATGGCTCGGGAAGGGTTGGAGATCCAAAGGTCCTTGTGGGTGGAGAAGTCGTGTGTAAGGGGGGTGTTGCACAGGACTGGAGCTCATGATGAGAGAAGAGCTGAAGGATGGTTGATGAAGGGCGTAGCAGGATTGGAGACCAGCAGGGTTGGGTCTGGTCAGTGATCAAGTAGATTAGTAGCTACTGTTGATGTAGAGGGTTGGAGGGGGACTGGAGACGGGGATGGCCAGGAAGCCAACAACTCTGCTTACACCCCACTGCGTGGACATGTCTCTCAATCTCCAATAATACAGATGTGTCAATGGAAGCTGGGGATGACTGTCAGCTTGAGGGCCATGAGATGTCTTTGGCCCAACGAGCTCTACAAGAAGCTCAGAGTGAGTTGTTTGGGGCAAATTGGGAGATTGTCAGACAGTTTCTGATTGGACTACCACTAAGTGCCTGACATGAAAAAAAACAACAAGATGCTGGAAGAACTCAGCAGGTCAGGCAGCATCTGTGGAGAAAAGCAGACGGTCAATGTTTTGGGTCAGGATCCTTCTTCAGGACTGAAGCTAGGAAAAGGGGAAGCCCAATCCTATCTTCCCCTTTTCTTATCTTCAGTTCTGAAGAAGGGTCCTGACCCGAAACATTGACCATCTGCTTTTCTCCACAGATGCTGCCTGACCTGCTGAGTTCTTCCAACATCTTATTGTTTTTTCATCTAGATTCCAGCATCTTCAGTCCTTTTGTTTCTCAAGTGCCTTACCTGATGAGTACTTGCAGCATTTTCTGTTTAATTCAGATTTCCAGCATCTGCAGTATTTTGATTTACATAATCTGCATACCTGGTCCTCCTGGAGACCCTGACCTCCTGTGACCTCGAGTACAACCTCATGTCCATGCCCTGAGATCAGTGTCACAGTCACTCTCTGCGGCCTTGTCTCAGGGCCATTCCACACTGCTGCTGCTGCTCCCTGCCGCATCTCACTGTCAGCTGCTCATTACTGCATTGGAGATATCACCCAAATTGCAGTCTCAAGCAGAAGAGACCATCTGCTTTTCCTTTAGTCCACTGGAGGAGGTAGAGTGGTTACTGACATTTGCCATTCAGAGTCTGCCTTCATGTCCTCACAGAGACTTCCCAGGCTACATCCTACTGGAAGTGCTTTACTGTCACCTTGGTGGGTCTCTGTAGCTGTCATGCACATGGAACACACCTCCTGCAACAGCTGGTTATCACCAGCGTGTCCAGGAACCACTGAGCACCCCCACCTCCCACCTGCCTTCCGAATACTCTCTGACCAACGCCTCATGATCCCATAACAGTACCATCCATTCAGTTAGGAGCAACACTTCCCTGTGTATGGAACAGTAATACTTAAAAGAGCACTATATCAATTTCTGGGCCAGCTGCAACTATTACATTCACTTTGTTACAATGCTACAAGAACTGGCAATATATCAGTGGGGAATACCGTACTGAAAACAATGATGTCAGCTTCACTGTGGTGTTACACAGACAACCTTGACAATGGTGTTTTGTAAACACCGCTTTTGAAGTTCTTGTTCTTAATGTGACTTTCATGAATATCAGTAGAGTGACCTGTTTTAATGTGAAAAAAAATGACATAGACCAATTTCCAAGCCAGTATCTGTTGGGCAGGATTCCATCAGTATTGAGCTTAGATTGTGGCCAGGAGTTTTATGCATGGAATATAATCATTATCCATAACCAAAAATTGATGATGCTGACAATTTCACCCGCAGCCCTTCCAGGACTGACACCGCAAACTAATTAAAGTCTGCTTAAAGCCAGACTAAATGAGCTGTTAATCAGGTGATTGTGAAATCTCTCAGAGGGAGAATGTTGAAAGAGCTCTGTCTCGGTATTGCCATGTAGGCCCTACCTGGATTATGTTCTCAAATGTCAGGATTGCATTTTGATCCTGCAATTTCCCTGAGCCCAAAATGAGAGTTTTATCACTAAGCCAAGCAGGCTTAAAAATACCAAATATTTTGTATAACTAATTTAGTTGTTTTAAAGCATTCTCATGACCACTTGGAGAAAGTTGTAAATCTTCTGAGATTACTTTAAGTGTGAGTTGAGGTGCAGATCAGACATGATTTAAACTGAATGGCGAAGCAGGATTAAAGGGCTGAATGGCCTTCTGTTCTTAATGTTGCCAAGTGAAAATAAGCAGTTACTCAGGAAACTACGAAAGATGAGGTAGCATCTGAACAAATAGAAGCATGTGATATTTTCAAGTTGCTATTTGCATTAAAACACATGCATAATGCAGTACTTTGTGGTTACAGTTATTAACACTGGGTGATTTTGTTTCAGCTAACCTAATTTTAGAATGGATTATATACAAGAGCTTGTTGTATTGAGGATGAGCTGATAAGAGAACACACTGATCCATTTTCATGAAGTATATAAAAGCATTTTAATGTTAAATAAGATTATAAAGCTTAAGATATAAATATGTCATTCAACCAATTGAGTCTGTCCTTAATACCAGATCTTGAGTGAGCTGCAGCATTATACATTCAGCTTAAGAGAAACAAACCACTGCAGTGAAATCTATATAAACAGGGCACAAAAAAAAAGGATACATTGCAAAGACCCTCACACATTGGTAAACTATACAACAAGCACACTGATACTACAAGCACTTGAAACTTAGTTGTCTTCCATGCATTAAATAATTTTACAACTCAGAACACAGGATGCAGCCTATTGCAAAGTAGTTGTATTTTGAGATGTCATTGCTGGCACATGGACTTGCTGCTTGATAATTTTTGCTTCCAAGTTTCTGTGAGGTTGGTGTAACTAGTTTGTGCAGAATGGCTGAAATTTCAGTATATGAAATGGCTTTTGTGGAATGGAGCTGGTATATTGTTCCCTATTGTGAACACTATACCTTAAGCCTATGAAAGAGAATTGATGATAAGAAACTCCAGATGAATATTCCTGCACACGTATATAGAACTCAGAGTTAGACTAAAATCAATTCAATGTCACAACAGATAGTGAGTCCTTCTGGTCTGTGTTTAGATTCAGAATGTAACTTACTGTTTGCCTTTTCTATTTACATTCTATACTTGACAATTTGGTAAAGAAATAAAAGGCTTTCAACTTCTCATATTGCAAAGTAGAAATTCAACCTTGGTCACCAGGACTAAAATGTTGTGTCAGTTGTATCTTCTTTGCACATTCAATTTGACTTCAGTGAAACTACAGTCAGTACAATGGTTGGTCTGTTTGTTGTTAGAGAACAAAGGCAAATTTCTTCAGCTACATTATTTTCATTTTTTATGAGTTAGACCTATTCGAATAGTTTTTAAATGTCTTTGTTTATAAGACCTCTTAAAAATAGTTAAAATGTCTATGTGGGTAGCAACCCTCTGGTAGGGAGTTTGGTGGGAAGGAGCTAGGTCTCAGCTATATGCAACTTGAGAGCTACTCACTGTTAGTTGCCTACTCTTCCTCATGGGATGCTTCTTCAGTCCACAATGCCAGCTTATTTGCCACTCCATATCTAGGGAAAGAAAATGTCAACGGGCAAAGAGCCATGGCAATAGGCTGGGTCCAGGACTGTCCAGCCTCACCCATCTGCATGGCTTCACACCTTGCACGCCATTGAATCATTGGCTCAGAATTTGCAATCTCCCTTATTGGCTGTGCCTCTGCTTACCTAGAGGCAATTTGGACCACAAAGCCTAATCAGATGTGATTGGTGAGACACTGTCCAGAACAACAATCATAAATCCTGCAGAGGTGTTTTGACAGCTGATTAAACCACACACCTGTACTCACCTGCTCTCAAAGCTGTCAACATTCAACAACTATTGAACAGTCTATTTAAATAAATCAAAAATCATTAAAGAAAAGGATAAAGCAGAAACATTCAAAAACAGGAAGAGAAACAGTAAAGCATATTTAACTTAACTTGTTAGCTGAAAATAAAAGTAAACGATTTGAAACCTCTCACACATAGTCATTCCTCTCTGATATAATGAATGGCCTTAATTACATCTAACTTAGCTTAGGTTCAACAAGCAGATTTCCCAGTATAACTGCTAGGGAATTGCAGAAAGGTAGCACTTTGCCACTGGAGTCAATGAGTAGTCCAACATCAGGATGCAGCTGGAATGAGAGCAGTCAGTTCTTCTCAGTTAGTGCAGGCTTCCCCATTTGCGGACTCTTACCCAAGTATCCTGAATTCCAGACAGTTAAATGGGGAAATGTCAGTAGTTCCACATGAGACTGTTGTTACCTCTTAAAAAATTCTAAGCCATTGAAATGCCTAATTCTTCCACCAAAAAATACATATTTTTATTATATGCTGACAGGGTGTGAGCACTGCTACTGAGATCTGTATTGAATGGTAACACCTTGAACTGGGCTTGCCTGGATGTTTCAGAGCATGCTAATGTGTCATGCACATTGGTGGCTTTGGAATCACATATGGACTAGAATAAGGGCAGCAGTTTTCCTTTCCCAGCAGCAGTGCTGCAATTCAACTTTATGTCTCTGCAAATGATTCCAGCAAATTAACCCTATACTCAAATATACCTGGGGGTACCTGCCTGGTCATTCAGATTTGCAGAGTACCCAGAGAGTTTCAAGCACCCATTTTCAGCTTAGCCTCCCACATTTGGTAACTTTTCCTGTGCAGTTTGCTGTTTCTCTAACACATGATTGAAAATGCTACAAATGACTGAAATTTGTAACTTCAGCTCTAAATTCAACTTCAAACATACAGTGAGTCATAAGCTTGTTGAGAACATATTGCAAGGAAGTCTTAAAATATAATACTAGTTTATATGTAGTGTTTGTAATAATGTAATCAGAATCCCCTTGCTTTTAATTTGCTAAAATTGAAAGTGATTTCACAGAAGTTGCAGTTGAGCAGTCCATGCCAACAGACTGTTCATGTTGTAGTTTAAACTCTTCCCAAGAAAATGAATTGTAAACGAACCAAAAACTTTTCACATTTCATTTTCTTAATAAATATGAATAGGAAATTTATTTCTGTGATATCCTGCTCTTTCACAGTCGTCTTTGACTTAAACTGTAGATTTAAACAATCTATAATGATATATTTAGATAGGTAGAAATATTGCATGTGGCTTTGATCCAAAAACCTGAGAAAGAAATAAAGAAAGAAATGTATTCTGTGTGACCTGACAATTTTCACACCATTGTGTTACATTATCAAATGTGGAAAATAATGTGATATAGGCAAATGCACAACAAGATCCAATAGATAGTAAATCTGAATCATAATTATCTGAACCTTAAGCAAAATACTGAAATGCTCAATACCTTAAATAAGATGGAAATGCTGGAAACAAGTCAGCTGATAGTTGGGGAACGAGGGAATGAGAGTTTAAGAAAAAGACCGTTCATGAAAAAGCAGCATACATAAGGTTCTTAATAACCAACAAACTCGAGAGAAAACTGTTGGCAGGGATATCTAGCAAATGCCTTGCCTTGTTTAAATAGCTCTGATAGATACTGTATTTCAATTTTCATGAATGATGTGATACTTGTTATACAACAAAAGATTTGTTTAATTTACAATAAAATACATGCCTTTGTGATATTACAACCAGTTTTAAATTGTACAAATGGCATATCAATTATTATGTTTGCTATCAAGAAAATTATAATTGTTAGTTACTCAATTGTCAAGAGTTCAAAATTGACCTATATTGGCTTCTGGCCCGGCAACAATTAATGTTACATTTCTGAACTCTGAATTCAAATCCCTCAATGACTTTGCCCTATCTCATTGCTGTTACTTCATCCAGCTTGCATATCTCTATTTTCAGCCTCTTAAGCAATCCCTCCCTGAACCTGCCTTAATTTACTTCCTATGACACAGCTTCTTTCCTTTAAAATAATCCTGAACAACTGAACCAATCTGACCACATGTTCAGTTATTTGTCCTAACATTTTCTTATGTAGCTTGTGATGGTTTTAGTCTGATGATGGTCCTGAGAAGCATGTTGGGGTATTTTACTCCACTGAAGGTGCAAGTTGTTGTAGTTAATGCAAATACCTTCCAATACATAGATGGGTGAGTTGATTTCGTGAATGCATCTTGGAAACGTTAGACATTCCAACTTTTGTTTTTCACTTTGCATAGTTTCTTTAAATTCCAAAGTGAAGGATGGTAGACATATAGATTGTGGTTAATTTAAGTTTCAAACACAAATTGGTTCAACCACAGTAACAGTTGATTAACATGCATTTAAGTATATTTACTTCACAGTTTGAAGAAAATAAATGGTGACTTCGAAAGAGAGGTCTGTGCTCTGAAACATATGTAAGAGTCAGCTTACACTCATCACAACTGATAATATACAACTTGGTGAAGTTTGAATCTTGGGGTTTATCTTTATTAAACTGATATTAATATTGAATAATAATCAGAAAGCCAAATATTGCAACTGCTGTACATCTGAAATTAAACCTGAATATGCTGGAAACACTCTGAGGGTCAGGTAGCACATGTAGAGAGAGAACAAGAGAATTAGTATTTCAGGTCAATAAATGGTTCTGATGTAAGATCATCAACCTGGTCTCAATGGGCCCTGTCTGTATAAGAGGCAGCACACAGAAACCATCAGGGGAAAAATTCTGGAAGGGTATTCAAAGGAAAATGAAAAACCACCTGTATGACTGTAGAAGCAACTGGGTAGTGAGGCCAAATTACTTGAAGAGCAAAAGGAAAAGAACTCCTGTGGATAGAATAGGTGTAATTGTGGCTCTTAGTTTCAACTTGCTGGAGACTCTCAAAATCGATGCTGTGGATAACAGAGAAGGCAACATAAAGTAAAAAAGGCAGAAAGGATAATCCCAATAGTTTTGAGCAATTTCCAAGAAATAAAAAGGAAACAACATGATGAAAGTGAGCAAGAAAGAAATTGATCTATCATGGATACCACAGTAGAAGGAAACAAAACAAAATATTTATTGGACACTAGCATCACATGCAGTGGCACATCCCATTGAGCCCAGGTTGATGACCTTGCACCATCTTGGTCATCCATGTTGGTGGGTTGAAGTGTGTGTATATTAATGCTAGAAGTATTATGGGTAAGGGTGATGAACTTAGAGCATGGATCAGTACATGGAACTATGATATTGTGGCCATAACAGAGACTTAGTTGAGAAAGGGACAGGAATGGATGCTTAATGTTCCAGCATTTCGATGTTTTAGAAAAGATAGAGAAGGAGGTAAAGGGTGGTGGTGGGGGGGGGGGGGGGGAGCGGGAGTGTTGTGCTATTAATCACAGACAATATCACAACTGCACTCAGAAGGGGCATAATGGGCACTCAGGGGCTTATCCACTATATGGTTAGAACTCAAAAATAAGGAAGGTGCAAGCACTCTGTTGGAATTATACTAATTATACTACAGACCCCCCAGTGGCAACTGGGACATTGAGGATCAGATATGCAGGCAGATTGGGAACAGGTGTAAAAACAACAGGGTTGTTGAAGTGGGTGGCTTCAACTTCCCTAATACAGACTGGGACCTCCTTAGTGCAAGAGGATTAGACAGGGCAGAATTTGTTAGGTGCATCCAGAAGGGTTTCTTAAATCAATACGTAGATAATCCGACAAGAGGAGGGTAATGGGTAATGAGCCTGGCTAGGTGACTAACCTTTCAGTGGGAGAACAGTTAAGGAGTTGTGGTCACTCTTCCCTAACTTTTAAGATAGCTATAGATAAGGATAAGTATGGAACTTGTGGGAGAGTATTCAATTGGAGCAGGGCAAATTATGAGAATATTAGGCAGGAACTAGGGAGAATTAATTGGGAACAGCTGTTTTTGGGGAAGTCCACACATGACATGTGGAGGGTGTTTAAAGACCAACTGCACAGAGTACAGGACAGGTATGTTCCAGTAAGAAGGAAGGACAAGGATGGCGGGGTAAGGGAACCTTGGGTGACAAGAGAGGTGGTGAATTTAGTCAAGAATGAAAAGGAAGAATATGTAACATTTAGGAAACTAAAATCAAACAGAGCTCTTGAGGATTATAAAGAAGCTAGAAAAAAAACTCAAGAAGGGAATTAGGAGAGCCAGGAGAGGCCATGAAAAGTCCTTGGCAAGTAGGATTAAAGAGAATTCCAAAGCATTCTATACATACATTAAGAGCAAGAGGATAACTAGGGAGCGGGTAGGTCCACTTCAGGATAAAGGATGGAACATGTGCTTAGAAGCGGAAGATGTGGGAAAGGTCCTAAATGAGTACTTTGCATCAGTATTTACTAAGGAAAAGGACATGGAGGATAGAGAGCAGTGTGAAGTGTGTTAATATGCTATGGCATTTGAGATAAAGGAAGAGGTAGTGTTGTGTCTCTTAAAGAACATTAAGGTGGATAAGTCCTCAGGCCCTGATGGGATAAACCCCATGTTATTAAGAAAGGCAAGGGATGAGATTGCTGGGGCCTTGATCAAAATCTTCGTATCCTCTCTAGCCACGGGTGAGGTCCCGGAGGACAAGTGAGTAGCTAATGTTGTTCCATTATTCAAGAAGGGAAATAGGAATAGTCCTGGAAACCATAGACCAGTGAGTCTCACATCAGTGGTAGGGAAGTTACTGGAGAGGATTCTTTGGGAAAGGATTCATGAGCATTTGGAAAACCATGGCCTAATAAGGGACAGTTAGCATGGCTTTGTGCGGGGCAAGTTACGTCTTACTAAGTGATTGAGTTTTTCGAGGAGGTGCTGAGGGTGATTGATGAAGGTTGAGCTGTGGATGTTATCTACATGGATTTTAGTAAAATGTTTGACAAGGTCTCTCATGCGAGGCTCATCCAGAAAATTAAGATGCATGAGATCCACAGCGAATTCGCCGTTTGGATTCAGAATTGGCTTGCCCATAGAAGACAGAGGGTAGTGGTCAATGGGACTTATTCTGGCTGGAGGTCTGTGACTAGTGGTATCCCACAGGGATTCATACTGGGACCTCTACTGTTTGTGATATATATAAATGACCTGGATGAATACGTAGTTGGGTGGGTTTGTAAGTTTGTAGACAATGTAAAGATTGGTGGTGTTGTGGATAGCATAGAAGACTGGCAAAAGATACAGTGGGTTTTAGATCAGTTGCAGATATGGGTGGTGAAATGGCAGATGGAGTTTAACCCGACTAGATGTGAAGTGTTGCGCCTTTGGCGATCAAATGTAGAGAAACATACACCGTTAATGGCAGACTCTTAACAGTGTTGATGTGCAGAGAGATCTTGGCATCCAAGTTCATAGCTCCCTGAAAGTGGCTACACAGGTTGATAGGGTGGTAAAGAAGGCGTATGGCATGCTTGCTTTTATTAGTCCAGGAAGTGAGTTCAAGAGTTGGGAAGTTATGTTGCAGAGTTTTAAAACTCTAGTTAGGCCACATCTGGAGTATTGCATTCAGTTCTGGTTGCCCCATTGTAGGAAGGACATGGAGGCTATGGAGAGAGTGCAGAAGAGGCTTACCAGGGTGCTGCCTGGATTAGAGGGCATGTGCTATAAGAAGAAGTTGGACAAACAAGGTTGTTTGCTCTGAAGCAGTGGATGCTGAGGGGAGATCTGATAGAAGTTTATAAAACTATGAGAGGCATAAACAGAGTAGACAGCTGGTATCTTTTTCCCAGGGTTGAAATGTTTAATCCCAGAAGGTATATATTTAAGATGAGAGGGGGAAGTTCAAAGGAGATGCATTGGGGAGGTTTTTTTATACAAAGAGTACTGTGTGCCTGGATTGGTGGTGGAGGCAGATTTGATAAAGGCATTTAAGAGGCTCTTAAATAGGCACAAGGATATGCAGGGAATGGAGGGAAATGGGCCATGTGCAGGCAGAAGAGATTAGGTATTATTAGATTAATTAGTTTCACACAATATTGTGGGCCGAAAGGCCTGTTCCTGTGTTGTGCTCTTCTATGTTCTATGACATAAGATTTCAAGTTCTGGCCTATAGAAGTACATCTGGAGGATATAATTTGCTTTTACATTTAGGAGTAAACAAGCAGACATGGGTTTATCTATACAGAGGAGTTCCATAATAGTCCTTCAATTTTTGATCAAGCAATGGTGAAATGCTTAAAGACTTTAGTCAACAAAATCAATTGCTCCAGTATGTAGAAAATTTATTTTTCTCAGGGAATGAGTACAAACACTAACAGAATATTAACAGAATTTCTTGAATATTGTGACAGTTAGAGTTAATATTAACCTAAGAAGACTTGAATTGGACAGAGCTTACATTACCAGGGAGTGAGGGGGTGGAGAAAGAGTCACTCAACAAGCTAAATGGAGAGTTTTGCAAAGTCTACCTGTCACCACATGTGAATCAATCCTTAGATCATTTTCGTGACTTTCAGGATACTGAAGAAAATCCGTCAAAAATTATCTTGCAATTGTACCTCCTCTCTTAAGAAAATCTGTAGGATGGCAATGTGAAGATTGTGAAAACGTTTTTGTAGAGCAGGAACAGACAGTGCAACTAGCATCTGCCTTGGAAGCTATAATCCACAGCAAGAGTTCTGGATGGATTATGCTGCCGCTGAATTAATTGCAGTCGAGTACCGATGCTAAAGACCAGTGGAAAGTTCCAACTGATCGCCTCTGCCTCCACAGTACTATCAGAGTTAGAAACAATGTATTACTCTTGGTAAGGGACACATTTAGATACTTATGGGCAGTAAAGCAATTTGTAGTGTATCAACAGGACTAACCCAATTATTCTGGTAACTCCCCATAAGACTCTTAATAGATGGAAGGATTAAAGATGGTTCAGTGGTCAAACAACATAACAATTACAGAAGCCAGATACCAGAAATAAAAGTACAAAATGCTGGAGATACTCAGCAGGTCAGGCAGCATCTGTGAAGTGAGAACCAGGTCTGATGAAAAGTCAATGAAAGGCCTTGGGCCTGTGTTTCTTGCTCTGTAGATGCTGCTTGATGTAACTACTTCTTGCATTTTCTCTATTGTATTTAAGAAGGGACAGTGTCCAGCTCACAGTCTGGGCAACAGACACTGTTGTTAGTGTACCATGATTTATGGATTGGACTGTTAGCCAATCCTTCATTAGTAGCCAACTTACAATATGAAGGGAAGCCTCACACCTATCCTTATGCATGGGATGCATGAGAAACAGAGGAGGGATTAAAATGGGGGTACACTCAAAAGGAGACACAAAAAATTCTGCAGATGCTGGAATCTGGAGCAATACACAAAAAGTTCTGGAGGAACTCAGCAGATCAAGCACCACCTATGGAGGTAAATAAACAGTCGATGTTTCGGGCTGAGACCCTTCATCAGGACTGGAAAGAAAGAGGGCAGAAGCCCTCCAACTTTTACCCTGCCCTCAGATTCACTTCGTCCATCTCCGACACCTCTCTCCCCTTTCTGGATCTCTCTGTCTCCATCTCCAGAGACAGATTAACCACAGACATCTTTTACCCACTGACTCCCACAGTTACCTTGACTACACCCCTTCCCACTCTGTCACTTGTAAGGATGCCATCCCATTCTACCAGTTCCTCCACCTCGGCCACATCTGTTCCCATGACGAGGCTTTCCATTCAAAGACATTAGAGATGTCCTCGTTTTTCAGTGACTGGGGTTTCCCCTTCCATCACCATCAATGCTGCCTTTACCTATACGTCTTCCACTTCCCACAAGTCTGCCCTCACCCCTTCCCCCTGCTGACATAACAGGGACAGGGTTCCCCTTGTCCTCACCTACTTCCCCAGGAGCCTCCATATCCAACACATCATTCTTCGCAACTTCCACCACCTCCAACAGGATCCTACCACCAGGCACCAGGCACATCTTCCCCTCACCGCCTCCACTTTCTGAAAGGACCACTCTCTCGGCCACTCCCTTGTCCACTCGCTCCTCCCCACCGATAATCCCCCTGGCTCCTCTCTCTCCCCAACCTTCTTATTCTGGCTTCTGCCCTCTTCCTTTCCAGTCCTGGTGAAGAGTCTCGGCTTAAAACGTCAACTGTTTATTTCCCTCCATGGATGCTGCTTGGCCTGCTGAGTTCCTCCAGCACTTTCTGTGTATTACTCAAAAGGGAGAGCCATTTTGATGGGTGGATCAAGGAATGTTGAAGAAGGAAAGAAGTCAGGACATGCAGTCTTTGACCCACAAAAGACAGAACTAGTAGACGGATTTCCCATTTACTTACGTTATATCTTCAGATTCCATGTTCACATCTAATTTTTGTTCTGAAAAAACTTTTTGTAAGCATGGGGAAATAGGAAGTCATTAGTATTTAGTTTTATTATACAAGAAATCCTGTGGATACTGCAAGAATATCAGAGTACATGTGATTGATCCCCCCCCACCCCCACATAAGGTTCAAGATCATTCAAAGGTTAAACCAAGAGGGGAAGGAGACAAGAAGTTCGATGAATTAGTCAACCAAGGAGCAAATCAGGACATTCATTTGGATCTATTTTGCGGAGGCAAAGTAACAACTGAAGGGCAATTTAGAATTCACAAAAAGGCAGATTGATAAATCTGACTGAGGATTTATCTAAGATAAACTGTTCATTTTCAAATCTCGCAGCCTAAGCCAATGTGGCAAAATAACAATGAAGGTACAGATCACTAGCCAGTAAGGAGAACATGACCTAAGTGGCTAATCAGAGCCTGATCATGTGACTGATCATGCACCCACATCAATACACAATATGGATAAAGAGCAGGGGATATGAACATCAGCACTACAGTCCGAGAAGACAAACTAGTGACTCAGATTTAAGAAAATACGTTCAGCTCAGACTGACTATCTGAAGTACATTTGTTCACAGCAACTATTGGCTGTTCGAAATTTGTAAGAGGAATACTTTCAATCTGTAATAGTGGGGAGACTCTTGATAGCATTTGTATAAGATGTAACACACAACCTGTATGAAATTAGGTTCTTGGTCTTGTAAATCACAAAGTTGAACTTCTACAAAGGACACAAAGATAAGAACTCTTGTTCCTATATGAGTAACCCTCCAGAGCTTGCCTTTATACACTCACTCTGACAGCATCAATCCAGTTGTTTCAAAGCCCATTATTGATCTCTGGTTAGAAACTCAAATTCAAAACACATAGCAGTGATATGGGAGTACTGGACTGTTGAGGGAGTGTTTTTCACATGAGATGTTAAACCATTCAGATTGCTGTTAAAGATCCTGTGAAACTTGTACAAAGAGCAATTGTTTTGCAGTGTTCTGATCAACATTTAATTCCTTAATAAAAACTTTAAAAATAGATTCTTTGATAATTCCTGCATGTCTACTTGTGAGAACTAGCTGTACACAAATTAGCAATTAAATTTCCCATATTGTGATAGTGACCACATTTCAAAAGTGCTTCGTGTGCCATAAAATCCATTGGGGCATTTTGAAAGGAGTGCATTTGGGCAGTAAATGAGTGTCATAAAATGGAAGTGCTCAATTAAACTGGGAAAGTAGGAGCCTTAGCATTTAAATATGCAATTAGAAAAACAAATGAACAAACAAACATGCCAAGCGTGTCCAACAAATGTACTGTGTTCACTTAAAATATAGAAGTACACAAGGGAACATGTTGCTTTTGGCATTATATTTGTAAGTATCATCAGTAAAAGATAAAACCAATGTATATTTCTAATGAGACATAATAAGGCTCTACCATATCTAATGTTTCCATTTGTCTTCAAAGTGAGAATAGTGGGCAATTAGCCTAAATTTGTCCCAGAACATCGATTATTGTGCAAGGACTGCAGTAACTCCACCTGTGGAGGAGCAGGGTAGCACTGACAATGACTCACAGATTTCCATTCTTAGCTGTACATGTGCAAATACCAGAAACTGCTTCCAGTTCCTTAATCAGTACTTGCAAAGCATATTACCTGGTCAATAGAACAATGCTGTTTGTGCAACTTTGCTGTGCAAACTTGGCCACTGCATTTCTAACAATACAGCAGTGACTACACTTCATTGGCTACAAACCAAATTGGGATGCACTCCAATAGTGAAGCCACTGTATAACTTTTTCTTTTATATAATAATTGCAGAGAGTCTTGGCATTCTAAGTACAGTAATATCCATGTTTTGCTGAGTTTGGCCAGATTTGGAGTCAGAGCCACCTTCTCACTTAGAGGTTAATGCAGATGTAAAGTTCAACAGGTGACACTTGACAATTTTCTTAGCTCAACAAGAGTGTTTGTGGCAGAATCAGCAGATCCATTGTAAATATATAGCTATTTTTTCCCCCTCTGGATTTAGGATTTGAAGCTTCTGTAATTCATCACAAACTTGGCACAGCCTGGCATCTTAATGTCTCTGGTCAGTCAACATCCAGAAATAATACCTCACTAAAATACCCTTGACATGCCCAGTCAGTTTTGAATTACATTTCCATAATTTCCTCGCTCATGTTTTAAAGAAGGAACATAGAAGCATTACAATTTAAGTATACAGTCAGAAATAATGATTGAACAGTCTCAACATGACAATGTTAATTATGCATTGTTTCCACTAATCAGGCAATGATAACATTATATTAATGCATCAGATAACAACAGGATTGTATATTTTTAATGTGACATGATAAGATAGAAAAATTAAATAAAAATCAAAGAAAATTATTATTACTTAGACTGACAGGATTTCAACCCTCTATTGGTTTATTATATTCCCATGTACCGAGGTACAGTGAAAAGCTTGTCTTGCACACCATTCGTACAGATTGATTCATTACACAGTTCTTTGAGGTAGTACAAGGTAAAACAATAACAGAATGCAGAATAAAGTGTAACAGCTACAGAGAAAGTGCAGTGCAGGTATGCAATAAGGTGCAAGGTCATGAGGTAGATTGAGAGGTCAAGAGTCCATTTTATCGTGCTATGGAACCATTCAATAGTTGTATAACAGCAGGATAGAAGCTGTCCTTGCGCCTGGTGGTATGTGCTTTCAGGCTTTTGTACCTCCTACCTGATGGGATTGGGGAGAAGAGAGAATGACCTGGGTGGATGGGATCTTTGATTATGTTGGCGGTTTTACCAAGGCAGCGAGAAGTATAGACAGAGTCCATAGAGGGAAGGCTGGTTTCCATGATGTGCTGAGTTGTGCCCACAACTCTCTGCAGTTTTTTGTGGTCACGGGAGAGCAGTTACCATACCAAGCCATGATGAATCCAAATAGGATGCTTTCTATGGTGCATTGTTAAAAATTGGTAAGGATTGACGGGGACATGCCAAATATCTTTAACCTCCTGAGGAATTAGAGGTGCTGGTGAGCTTTCTTGGCCGTAACAGGTTATTGGTGACGTTCACTCCTGGGAACTTAAAGCTCTCAACCCTCTTGACCTCAGCACCGTTGATGTAGACAGGAGCATGTGCCCCCTTCCTGAAGTCAATGACCAGCTCTTTTGTTTTGCTGACATTGAAGGAAAAGTTGTTGTCATGATGCCATGTCACTAAGCTCTCTATCTCCTTCCTGTACTCCGACTCATCATTATTTGAGATACGGCCCACTATGGTGGTATCGTCTGCAAACTTGTAGATGGACTTAGAGCAGAACCTGGCCACGCAGTCATGAGTGTATAGGGAGTAGGGTAGGAGGCTGAGGACACAGCCAGTGTTGAGAATAATCATAGTGGAGGTGTTGCTGCCTTTCCTTACTGATTACGGTCTGTTGGTCAGAAAGTCAAGGATCTGGTTGCAGAGGGAAGTGTTGAGTCCCAGGTCTCAGACTTTGGTGATAAGTTTGCTTGGAATTATATTATTGAAGACGGAGCTTGCCGTTTTTTAAAATATTTTTGTTTATTCTTTGTATTTGCACAAGTAAGTTTGACCTACCCACAGGGATCACTGTGTATGGCCATCTTGAGTCCAATGTCATGCACAAACTTTGTGCTCCCTTCTGATTTCACTTATGATAGCACCCACCCAGCACTGACTCTCCTGCTGAATGGATACAACAAACAGGTAGAGGGGAATTGTTGTGAACAGCTAGCTTCAGTTAAAACTAACCATGACTGCTTAAGTTGGTCTGCACCCCTTCAAGGAAAAGGGCATCATGGCTGGAGCAGGTACTGGCAGTCATGTCATAGTATCACTAACTTGGGAAACATTGAAGAATGGTACAGAGTAGGGGAGATGCATTTTAGGGTTTCCGGGCACTACTTTGAAGGCTGTACTGACAAAGTGCAAAGCAGGAGAGAGATCCATTCTTAGCAAGAGCCAGGAGAACCATTTGGATATATGTTCAGAAGGTAATCGGAACAGACAGCCTGAGAAGTCAATGCCAGGAGTTGTGCCCTATGATCTGGATGCAGTGCAGCAAGTTCAATAACCGTACACAAGAAGCAAATTCAGTGCACCTACTGTGTTACAGGCCTCAAACTTAACTCACTGCACCTCGACCATTCATCACTCAATAACCTCCATCAATCAGGGAAAGGTAACGGCTATTGTTATGCTTCACCTCACCCTCACATACTGTAATGTTGCAAATCTCACACCTATAATTCCCAGCTAACTACACTGCAATCTATTGACAGTTGTTTCATCCTAACGTAATGCAAGACACTCAGTGCCACACTTCCCTTTCTCCTGAGGGATAAGGTGATGCACATCCAGAGGCAGGAAGAGCTAACTGAATGATGCAAGCTATAATTGGGATAGCCGTTGCCAAGGTTGTGGCCAGTGCCAGCAGCGAAATGATTGAAGATACCTTTATGTTGAATCCTCCTTTACACATCCCACTTCCCACTGTGTACTCCTGAAGATGTTCAAGGGTAAGTTTCAATGCCCTCACCAATAGCTTCTGGTGTGATTTGCCCACAAATAAGTGCACACTTGTCAGTTGCCATTTTGAGCTCAGAAGGTGTTTGTAAGTCACAAAATATGGCGCCAAAGATTCAGAACTCTCATTGAATATGTTTGTAAGGTTATTCTTCAAAGCTTACAATGCACTCCATGTCAAGGACGTGCACAGAGTAAGCACCCTACCAATAATCATTAAGCATAATAAAATTAGACATATGCACATTAGTGTATAATATGTGTGCTTAATGTTCCCTACAAAAGCATCAGGATTAAGTCCCTGGGTATGCTTCTGCTCCATATTGGCCTGACAGCATCCACCTTTTCAGTCATCATTATGCTTTAACATTACTGATGTGTTTTTTACCCACTAATGATGTCTACTGGGGACAGTGCTGTGTATTTTGCTGTCCTTGAGTGGGAACTAGCTTTTAAAACCCTACAGTCTCCACTTTCCCATCTTTGAGATAACTCAAAAGAAATCTGAAATGGAATGTGTTCTAATTCCTGACAGTGAAATTCCTTGCCTCATTGAGCACAAAAAAATCCAGTGAGAAAAACCAGGAAGTTCACCAGGCATGGAGCATTAAGCAAGGTCATGCTTTTAAGGCTTTACTACCCTATGCTGAGCACATCTCTTTAATAATACATGTTCATGGATGGTTGCCATAGACTACAATTTGTACATACATTTTAACATCTTGCATGCAGATGCATCCTTTCTAGCAATTATTTGTTCTGTGGTACAATTCATAATTAAACTCATTCACAGATTGTACATGGTTGAACAAGATATCAATGCACTTTTTTTAACTATAGCTCAAGGCACACAGATATCTTCTCTCTTATAAATAAGTTAACAATATAGTAACAATACCCATAAGTGATAACAATGATCAACTGCTGTAATATTATCTCCCAAATACAGGTGAATTGGGGATGTTCTGGTTTTTTCCAAATGTCATGTAAAATTTTTTGTAAATTTTTCATGTAAAGAGTTTTGACAGCTGACTTAGTCAACTGGACTTTGCCGCCTGTTAAAAGCTTCCAGATGAGTTTTGTGGGCAGGGCTGTTGCTGGCCCAAGTACAGAACTCTATTATCTCACTCAAGACCCAGCTCCCAATCAAAGCCTCAGAGCTCATCTCTGGAAACAACTCACTGCATCAGGCAGCATCTCTGCCAGTTGCAAAACAACTGATGGGCTGCAATGTTCTTACAGCTATTGGGCAGTTCCATAGAAAACCACCAAACACATCACAGAAAGGTATGTCAGGGATGACCATGAAGCACAGGTCAAGTCCAGCTTCATCCAGCCCAGTGATGAGACCAAAAGCTTTCAGTCTACCGATGTCATCTGACCTGCTGAGTATTACCAGCTTTTTCTTCTTCTTCAAACAATAATATTTACACAAGCAAACACTATTATTTTAATCTGGGACCTGATGACACCCAATACCTAAATAATCAGAGGAAATAAAATGAATTTTAGAACAATAGATCAACTTTTAAATTATAGTTTATTATTGAAATTTTGAAGTCAGTCAGTAAATTTATTATCTACTTCTTGTCAATTAAGAAGTCATTTCTGATGTTAAGCTCACATTGATCAGTATTAATGGTGCTTCTCATTAAGTATTCAAATCTATGATCATCACTGGTGGACTGAAAATACGAGTTGAATGAATAGTAATGCACAATAAAGCTTGCAATAATTGAGAGCTCAGAAGTTAAAATGCAGGAGATTAAGGTTGCATGTAGAAATATTAGCTTGATAAATGATATAAAAAAATCATAAAGCCCAAGTAATGAACACTGGAATAGAGAGAATTGATACAGGGTAATGATGAAGAGTCTCAGCCCAAAGCATCAACTACCCCTTTGCCTCCACAGATGCTGCTTGACCTGCTGGGCTCCTCCAGCAGTTTGTTTCTTGCTAGATAGAATAGATGCTAGGTGAAGGTGTATTGGGAAGGGTTGGTTTCAGACTAAAGATGTTCTAATTAACAATGGAAAAGAATAGAAAATATTTTCATTGAGCAGTGAACCAGTGAGAAATCAGCTCAGTATCAGTAACAGAGCAAAATAGAGAAGTTGGAAAAATATCTTAAACCAAGAATTATTTTCAATATGGCACGTAAAAGTAATAGATCCATTCAATGTTTAAATAAAAAGTAGACCAAAACAAAAACTGAAATATAGAATAGGAAGAAAGAGCAGGAAATAACTTTTCAATAAATGGCATGTACACAAAACAAATGCGAACAAATTTTAGTCAGTTTTAAATTGTCTGTAATTATCTCTTCCATTGAAGCCTTGCACTGCAGCCTATTCCTTTTGTTGTTGGCTGACTTCACTCTGTATCTTCAGTGGTTGTTTAGCAATAACTCATCCATAGTAGACCCAAATTATTGGCTGCCGGACTGGATTTTCTATGATTCATTAATTATTAGTCCAATTTGATTCTTTTTAACTTAAGTGTATTGTAATGTTGAACCAGCTACAGGACAGATTTTTACTGAGGACAATATGATTTGTGCAGCACACTAATTTTTCTCAAAAGGGGCATGGTCAGACAGCTTTTATTAAATCCAGATTCCAGGTTCTGAGCTCAAAAGTGGTAGGAACTGTAAGGATTGGTATGGGAAACCATCCCACAGGTTATACCTCATATTGATGTTAAGGGCATTCATAATGGTAGATAGAGCTTCTGTCAATTCGATGTCCCTGTTAATGGTTTTCTACAAAATGACATGGGAACATGGGTAGGCTACTGTGCCGTTTAGATTTGTCGCACAATTCAATGTAATCACTGTTGATTTGTAACCTATTTCCATTTATTCAATTATTTCCCCATATCTTTTAACTCCTTTGGAAATAGAGCTAGATGTCCAAACCATGGAAAAAGAACAAATAATTATGATTGTTTTTTAATTAGAATGTCTCCCATGTATCTGCTGCTGGAGTCTGATTAGTAAATCGGAACTACTTACAGGATTAAAGCTTCATTTCCTGCTTCCCTGGATGCTTAACAGCAACTATTTTTGAAGTGCAATGACTAAATACTTTCGCTTGCTGCCTGTGCTAAATTAAGTACAGCAGATTTGAAAGTGTAATATTAATAGCTCAAAAATATGTCCATGTCCTGAGAATTGCAAAACTTTGCAGAAAACTCCTTTTTGCACTGTCTGAAAGTGAGTATCTTTGTTCTTGATATACACACCTGGAGAAAAAAAAACATTTCCCATTGGTGTGGCTGCATTCCCAGCTGGAAGTGAAAACATTGCCTTCAGAGTGTTTTTTTTTTCCTATTCTGGTCTGTTTCTAGAAAATGATTTCTAGAAGTCATTAAAAAAATGTATAGCAATTAGACTTTGTCAGGTTTACTTTGCCAAAACCATTGGAGCTAACATCTGTTAAGTTGCCTTAAAAAGTAGTAATTGAGATAATTGAGCAGGTGTCAATTTCTTCTGGCATTCCTAAAGTTACTCATTAGAATAAATACTTCAACTACACAGTCCCACTTTTAACATGTTTTGCTTACTTGCTCCTCATTAAACAGCATCTAAGGGCAGTGATAGAAAGTTATTTAGGACTTATAATTCACTAAACCTTCCCATTAAAGCTGCCATTAAATCACCGGAAGAAGGCAGCTGAGCTTGTGGAGCTTTCTGTTAACAAGGCAGCAATTGTGCATGTCATTTATTTTTTGAATGTATAAGGGGTACATAGCAGAACTATTAAACAGAGGGGCAGTCTGCTTTAACTGGAATAGAGAGAATTGATGCAGGGTAATGATGCAGAATCTTAGCCCAAAACATCAACTATCCTTTTGCCTCCACAGATGCTACCTGATCTGCTGTGTTCCTCCACAGGCATTAGTTCCGCTGTAAAAGACACATAACATTATTTTAGGCCTCCCAGAGTGAAAAAAAAATGGAGAATATCAACAGATTCAAAAGAGGAACTTTTAACTTAACTCACTAGATGGGAAACAAATAGGATCAGGTGGAATTATACATATCACCCAATGTTACTCTCCACTGAGTTCAATCCAGAATCAAAACCAGTGTAAAGCCAACAATGCAATCAATCACATCAGCTTCTTGATGTTTGGGTGAGATAACATAATGCTCCTCTAATATTGGCCACACACACAGCTTTCTGTTCCTATGTGCATGGTTTTCCCAGGGGAAAGAGTCTGAATGTGACTACTGATCTGTGTAGGGATGATTGATGAACTAAGGATGCTGAATCCCTCTCTGCTTGCTCAATGTGGAGTTCAGCATATGTTGGATTGTGGACATCCAAGTAATAGTTAGAGCACTGGGATTATTCCTGAGAGAATTCTTCCAAATGGGTTAGCAGCTTAGATGACTAAATTTTCCCTGTAGCTATTGCTGATGTTGTACTGAACAATGACAGTCAACAATCAAGTGGCTCTTCAGATGTCAACTTACTTATGAAATCTACCCAAGCCAGCAGCTCTCATTTTGTGGAAAGCGCTCGTCTTCCTTCACTCATCCACTACTGTTCACCAGGCATGTGTTCATCAAATAGCATATACTCCCTTCATACCTGGCTTTGCAGACTGTACATATGGTTAAAACAAAACAAAGCATTTTGTATTGTGATAGCCTTATAAAAGTTTGGCTGTTCTGCTGAGGTAGTACAATCATTACAATTCTCCTGAGATCCAAATAAAAGTGTGTATTAAATGAAAAGGGAGAATCCAAAAATAATTAGTTGCTCACCAGTGTAAGAAAAATAAAACTCCTACCTGTGATGATATTACCGTGTTTGTGTCAAAGGAAGTATAACACAGATTTACCAGAATGAAATCCTGACTAATGGATAAACCATAAAGATTTACTATACTAGCAATGAATTCCATGCAAATTAAATAGTTGAGTGGTGATTTGATTCTTGTTAGAGAAATGAGAGTGGTTGGAAATAAGTTATTTACACGAGTTGGGAGTCTAAGAATAGAAGGTATAGTCTAAAAATTAAAGCAAGATCTTTAAAGTCTGAAGTGTGAAGCAAGGAAGCATTTGAATGCACAGAAGATGGTAACATTCATAATTCTCTTCAGATAATGGATATTGATACTAAAGTCATTGTTCATCTGCGTTTGATGGCTTATTATGTGGCAGAGGTTATGTGGTATGGCTTATTAATGTTAGCTACGGGTTATTTGCTCACTCACATTCTAAGTCAAAAAGGTTGTGAGTTTAAGACCTACACCAGAGATTTGAGCAAGGTAATCTAGGCTGGAGCTTCGTGCAGTATTGAGGGAAAGCTGCACTATTGGAGGTGCTCTATTTGGATTAAATGTTAAAGCATGGCACTGCATGCTCTGTCAGCTAAGTGAGTAGGGGAGGTATCCACAATATTCTGCACAGTACTGGTCCCTCAATCATCATCACTGAAACAGATAATATACCTGATAATTATTACACTCCTGTATCGGGAGCCTGATCTGCACAAATTAGCTGTTGCATTTTCTGCATCATTTTACTGACTACTTTTCATTGGACGTAACATTCTTTAGGTTGGCTTCAAAGAGATATAAAAAAGTGCTATATAAATGTAAGTCTTTAATTATAACAAAATTTCATGATCATGTTAAGTGTAGTATTGTACAATACATCCACAGGATGAAGAAGGGGTCATATAATCAACAGGCCTTTAAAACTTACAATACAGATGAGGATTATCTAAAGAGAGAAGAGAATTAATGTTTCAGGTCAGTAACTGTTCATCAGATGTCGAGCAGTGGCCTGAGATGTACTCAGGAAGAAATGCTTTAAGATGCACAATTGCAGTATGGATGGTGGTATTAAAATCTTGTTGAGGTGATAGTGCCCAATAGCAGGCATTCTTCAGAACCAAGTGAACCAATTTTTTATAGCATCATTCCAAATTATATTCTCTGTATTTAACCTGAACCCATCCAAGTGGGTTGAAATTAGTCAAGGGGCACAGAGGAATACAACCCAGAACTTTCTAAAAAATTATTAAAACAGAGTAAGTGCTACAAATAAAATAATATAAATGCAAACACTGCAAATAATGAGACACTCATGTTATATTGAATAGCAGAGGATGAGGTAAAATATGACAAATGGCTATCCACAAATATGGCATCTGTATTATATGCCTGATACAATTTTAAACCTTAACTGAAATTTATGGTATATATTCACATCTATTTCACGGTCTCTGTGCAGACAATAAATTCTGTTTTCAGTTTCTTTGAATTGCAAAGGACCCAAAAAGCAAAATTCTCTCTCCCTTAGTCACTTCTAATAATTATTAAATTTTGGTTATTTCTATCTCCTTTTGTGTCTTTAAAAAAATTTACATTGCAGTATTATCCTTTTTGTTATTTAATCTCCTGTCCCTCAACTTCATATTTTCCTGTCCTTGTACTTCTCTGAAACCTTTTCCAACCTTTCCCAGTCCTGATGAATGATCATTGTCTTGAAGCATTGGCTTGGATTTTGTGGGAAAATGCCAGTAACTCCTACATAAGTGGCATCCAGTTTAAGATCCCATGCAGGCACTGCGAATGCAGATGTTTTGAACTTGCTGCCAGTGTTTGCAGTGTTTCATACCCTTTTCTGACATTAAACTCCTGAAGTTGTGGCAAGTATGGGAGGCTCAATGTTGTCTGCAAAGTCTGGGCCATGAACACTGTTTTACTCTCCACAATGCTGACTAATGATTGAATGATCCCAATGTCATATCAGATTTCAAACATCTTCAGTATTTCACTTTTTGATTTGAAACAGTTTATTTGCTTCTTTGCATTGCAGTCAATAGACAGAAAAATAATTTTATTGAAAAGCAGGTGACTGATCCAATCAGGTTAGTTTAAGGTCATCACATCCACTTATCCCTCTACTGTGTACTACACCCAAAGAGTCTGATTTGATGAATGGTGATCATGACAATAATGGGAGAAATAATATCCATGAATGGAAATAAAAATGTTAATTCTATCTACACCCATGGCCTGAAATTTCAAAAGAGAAAAAAAATAAGACTTGCATTTCTACAGTTCCTTTCATATCTTTTTTTTGAGGCATTCCAAAACACTCTACAGCTATTGAAGGGCTTTTTGAAAAGTAGTCTCTGCTATACTGTAGGATGTGCAGCAGCCAATTTGCATAGAAGAAGATTGCAGGTACCTCAGCATTTCTTCCATTCCACGTGGTAACTTTAGGAGTTTTCATTTCCCATTTGAATGCCTGTATGAGTACTTCTCCAACAACATCCAAAGACCACAGCACCATCCACAACAAAGTAACCAGCTTAATGGGCACCCAATATTCCCTATTACGCATTATAGAACATAGAACAATACAGTGGAAACACAAGAGACTGCAGATGTTGTAATCTGGAGCATAAAACAAACTGCTGGAGGAACCCAGCAGGCTGAGCAGCATCTGTGGAGAGACATTTCAAATTGAGACACTGCATCAGAACTCAGAAGAGTACAGCACAGGAACAACATTTTTGGTCCATGACATCTGTGCTGACCATGACACCAATTTAAGCTGTATATCTGCCTGCACATGATCCATATCCCCCCATTCCCTGATTGTACATGTGGCTGTTTAAATGCTTCTTAAATGTTGCCATTGTATCTGCTTCAACCAACTCCCCTGACAGTGTGTTCCAGGCACCTAGTACTCCCTGTGTAAAACAAAAACTTGCCTCGTACATCTCCTTTGAACTTTCTGCTTCTCACCTTAAATCTATGACATTTCCAACCTGGGAAAAAGACTGACTATCTACCCTATCTATGCCTCTCGTAATTTTATATACTTCTATCAGGTGGACCTTTAGCCTCCAGAGAAAACAGTCCAAGTTTGTCCAACCTCTCCTGATGGCTAATACTCTTTAATCCAGGCAACATCCTGGTGAACCTCTTCTGCACCCTTTTCAAAGCCTCCACAGCCGTCCTGTAAAGAGGCAATCAGAACTGCGGGCAATACTGCAAATGTTTTATACAGCTGGGCTTTCATACTCAATGCTCTGTCTGATGAAGGCAAGCATACCATGTGCCTTCTTTCTCACCCTATCTATTATGTTTCCACTTTTAGGGAGCTATGCACTTGAACCCCAATACTTCTCTGTACATCAGTGCTCCTAAGGGTCCTGCCATTCACTGTACACTTTCCTCTGACATTTGACCTCATGCTTGTCCAGATTAAATTTCATCTGCAATTTCTCTACCCATATTTCCAATTGGTCTATGTCCTGCTGAATCCTTTGACAACCTTACTATCCACAACTCCACCATTTTTTTTGTTGTCAGCAAACTTACTAATCAGCCCACCTATATTGTTTCCCAAATCATTTATACAGATACCACAAACAACAGAAGCCCCCACACTGATCCCTGAGGAACACCACTAGTCACAGACCTCCAGTCAGAATAGCATCCCTCCACCACTACCCTCTGTCTTCTTTGGCCAAGTTAAGTTTGAATCCAATCTGCCAAGTAACCATGTCTTAATCTTTTGGATCAGCCTACTATGTGGGACCTTGTCAAATGCTTTACTGAGTTCCACATAGACAATGTCTACTGCTCTAACCTCATCAATCATCTTCATCACCTCCTCAAAATCCTCAATCAGGTTTGTAAGACATGACATTCCCTGCACAAAACCATCCTGACCATCTCTAATAATTCTATGCTTTTCCAGATGTGAGTAGATCCTATCCTTAAGAATCTTCTCCAATAATCTTCCAACCACCAATGTAAGGCTCACTGGCCAATAGTTTTCTGGTTTATCCTGATTGCCCTTCTTAAACAAAAGAAGCAATATAGGCTAGTCTCCAGACCTCTAGGACCTCACCTGTAACTGGAGAGGATACAAAGATCTCTGTCAAGCCCCCAACAATTTCCTCTCTTGCCTCTCTCAATAACCTGGAATAGATCCCATCAGGTCGTGGGAACTTATCCACCTTAATGTCCTTCAAGAGACCCAACATCCTCTTCTTTTTGATATCAACATGCCCCTTTCTGATCGCATTATCCTTCTCCTTGGTGAATATTGATCTGAAGTCTCATTTAGTACCTCATCCACTTCTTCTGGCTGCAGGCACAAATTTCCTCTTTTTTCTTTGAGTGCTCCTACCCTCTCCCTAGCTAGCTTCTTGTTTTTAATGTATTGGTATTGGTTTATTATTGTCACTTGTACTGAGGTACAGTAAAAAACTTGTTTTGCACACCGTTCGTACAGATCAATTCATTACACAGTGCATTGAGGTAGTGCAGGGTAAAAACAATAACAGAATACAGAATAAAGTGTCACAGCTACAGTGAAGTGCATTGCAGGTAAACAATAAGGTACAAGGTCAAAACAATGTAGATCAAGAGGTCAAGAGTCCTTCTCATCATATAAGGGAACCATTCAATAGTCTTATCGCAGAAGCTGTCCTTAAGCCTGGTGGTATGGGCCCTCAGGCTCTTGTATCTTCTGCCTGATGGGCGAGGGGAGAAGAGAGAATGACCTGGGTGGATGGGATAGATTATGCTGGCTGCTTTATCAAGGCAGTGAGAGGTATAGATAGAGTCCATGGAGGGGAGGATGGTTTCCGTGATGTGCTGGGCTGTGTCCACAACTCTCTGCAGTTTCTTGCAGTCCTGGGCAGAGCAGTTGCCATACCAAACCATGATGCATCCAGACAGGGTGCTTTCTATGATGCATAAAAGTTAGTGAGTGTCAAAGAGGACATGCCAAATTTCTTTAGCCTCCTGAGGAAGTAGAGGTTCTGGTGAGCTTTCTTGGCCGTGGCATCTATGGGTTGGACCACGACAGGCTATTGGTGATGTTCTTTCCCAGGAATTTGAAGCTTTCAACCTCAGCATGTGTAAAATGCCTTGGGATTCTCCTTAATCCTCCTCGCCAAGGACATTTCATGGCCCCTTTTAGCCTTCCTAATTCCCTGTACAAGTTCTTTCCTTCTTCTTTATTTTCCTCAAAGGTCCTGGTCAATTTCAGCCTTCTAAACCTTATATATGCTTCCTTTCTCTTCTTGGTTAAACATGCAACATCTTTCATTATCAAGGTTCCTGAATCTTGCCATCCTTGTATTCTTCCTCACAGGAACATGTTGGTCCTGAATTCTGACCTGGTGGCCTTTAAGCAACTCCCACATGTCAGATGTACTTACACATTAACAGCTCCTCCCAATCTACCCTCCCAGCTCCTGCTTACTATTGTAGCCTTTCTCCAACTTAGTCCCTTCTCTCTCCCCACACCTGTGGCTGCTGTATGAGCCATTGACAAAATACACTTCAATATCTTGCTCAGGCTTTTTTGACCATATCACTAAGTCCACAACTACTGCCACCAAGGATTTAATAGGTTTCAGGCAGAGGAACATCATCACTTAGAAGCTTGCCTCCCAAGTCATACATTGACCTAAACTGGAAATAATGCTCTTCTTTTATAGTCGTCATAACTAAATCCTTGAACACCCCACTGAACATGATTTTAGGGAGTATGTTCATTGCATGGACTGCAGGAGTTCAAGAAGATGCCTCACTACCACCTTGCCAATAACAGCCACATCGATAAATGAGTGAATAAAAGGACCTGAAAAGTAAGGATACTTGTGTCTGAGCAACTCAGTTGTACCTACTGTCCCATGTGACCACCAAAACACCAAACAATGAAATCGTCCAGCAATGGGATACAAGTATTTCCCCAAAATGGCATAGTGCTGAGATTGAGGCAATCATTGTTTCTTTACTGGGACTTAGAATAATGGACAAAAAGAGATAAAATATAAAGCACTTTTTATGTTGTCCTGAGGAAGGACATCAGACTAACATTTTTAAAAATGCAATAACATTATTATAAACTGGATTAATTAAGGCAAGATCTGGAATAATTCTCATGAAATTAAGAGACTATTCTTACCTTATCCCTCGTGCTTTCTTCATGTTATACTGACTCAGTCAGTAATATGCTGAAGTGCTTTTAAGTCTTGGCTCTTAAGCAAATCAATATGATAGTATTCAGAAAGATGAGTGATACATTTCTAAGTACTAGCTCAGCCATTCTTTATGGGGATTTGATAGCTATCCATATATTCTTAATAAAGGTTTAAGTGAGAGATATATTTGCATAAAGAAAGTGGATGTAGAGAACTGTTAGGAATTTGGCAAGGAAAATAGCTTGGTTTAAAAAGAGCAATGCAATCCAACTGAGAGGCTGGAAGTAATTCATGGAGTTCATGATGATAATGTTGAGTTTGGGTAATATTGCACATCAAGTGATATGGATTCCTTCACCCATTAAAGATCTATCTTCATGTTCTTTTTTTTGTTTGTTTTAATGAAGCTTCTGATATTTATCTGGAGAAGTGTCAAAAAGAATGCCAGAGCAGCTCCCAAAATTTTTGAAACACGAGGTTGTACTGTAATGGTAATTATGTAAATGAATCATGTAGTCAGAGGATGCAAAGACATTATCATATGTAAGCATCATGTGTATCAGGTTCTTCGCTGCTGGAGTTGAAATAATTACCTTTATTGAGTTATTTGAGTTTTGTAACTGTTATTGTAAGTCAAAAGTACCAGAACTTCACCAGTATCCAAGGATCATCCAAGTATGCATTGCAGCTGATGATAAGGATTGGAAATAATCTTTTAAAAATCAGTTCCATGCCTTCAAGAACATAAAAAAATCATTAAGTAAATAGGAGCAGGAGTGGACCATATGGCCCCTCAAGCGTGCCCTGCCATTCAATATTATTATAATTGATCTGGTCCAGACCTCACCTCCTCTTCTCTGCCTGTTCCCCATAGCCCTCAATTATCTGAATTCTCTAAAATGTATCAGCTTGCTGCTTAAATATCCCCAGTGATCTAGCCTCCAGAACCCTCTCAGGTAAAGACACCACTCTCTGTGAGAAGCAGCTCCGAAGCACCTCACTTTTAAATGACTGCTCCCCTAATCTTGTAACTATGTCCCCTCATTTAATTTTCTCCTTCTAGTTCAAACATCTCAACATCTACAGAATCATATCCCCTCAGGATCTTATGTATTTCAATAAAATCACCCTTCATTTTTTTAAACTCCAAAAATATAGATCTAATTTCTTCAGCCATTGGTGAAAGGAACACCCTCCCATCCCAGGAGTTAGCTTAATGAACATTTTTAAACTACCTTCAATGCCAATATATATTTCCTTAAATAAGCAGACCAAACTGTGCAGAATACTGCAGGTGTGGCTTCACCAATACCCTGCACGATTATAACATTTAGAATTTCCCTGTTTCTGAAGCTCAGCCTCTTTAGTGGAGCGTCCAATATGCCAATTGCCTTCCTAACCACTTGTTGCAGCTACTTGCTAATATTTGGCAATTTTGCACAAGAACTTTGCTCAAACGCAATCTTTTACCATTTACATAATAGCCTGCCTTTAGGTTCCTCTTACTGAAGTGCATGACCTCACATTTCCCTACATTAAAATCCTTTGCCAAATTTTCGCCACCTCAATCAAACTATCGATTGCAGAGTCCCAATATATCCTTGTTGAAACAAGCCCTCCCATCTATTTTCATATCATTGGCAAACTTGTACATCTTGCACTCTGCCTCCTCCTCCTCCTCTAGGTCATTGATATAAATAATAAATAATTGAGGGCCAAGAATTGATCCTTAGGACATTCTAATAATTACATCCTTCCAGCCTGAACAAGTCTGTTTATTCTGACTCTCCATCAATAACCAATACAATAACCAATCTTTATTCCATGCTAATATATTTCCCACAATACCATGAGCTCATATCCTGTGCAACACCCTTTAATGTTACACCTTGTCAAATGCCCTTTGAAAATCCAAATATACCACATCTACAGGTTCCCCTTATCAACTCTCTTGTTGCATCCTTGGACAACTCTAGCAATTTTGCCAAGCATAATTTACCTTTCATAAAGCCAAGTTGGCTTGGTTCGATCACATTCAATTTCTCTAAGTGATTAGCCGTTTCCTTCTTGATTATAGACTCCAGTGTTTTGCCAACACGTTAAGCTAACAGGCTTATAATTAGCTGTTTTTTTCCTTCCTTCTTGAACAATGGAGTGACATTTGTGGTTTCCAATCCCTTCCCAAAGCTCAGTGAGTTTTGAAAGCACTTCAACCAATGACTCCACTATGTCTGCAGTTGCTTCTTTCTTTTTTACAGGTTCAGACCATCAGCACCTGGTGACTTGTCTGCCTCAAGTCCTGTTAATTTTTCTAATACCTTGTCCCTTGTGATGGTGATTGTTACAATTTCTTCCATTCTGCTTAAAACTAGTTCACCAGATATCTTTAGGGTGTTTGCAGTATCGTCCTCTGTAAAGGTAGATACAATGTGTTGATTTAACTTATGTGCCATTTCCTTGTTTCCATTATTAGTTCTCCAGCCTCACTCTGTAGGGGTTCCACACTTAGTTTTCCACTTCCTTTTTATATCGTTTAACTATGCACAACTTAGAAAAGTGTTCTTACTTTGTGGACTCTGCAAAAACTCCAGGAATGCAAATGAAACAGCAGTAAATGGCCCTGGAAGTTATAATCTCCCAACTAAAGTCTCAGTAAATGCATGTTTCCCATGTCCCATGGTGAAAATCAAAGCAATAGATAGAAGATGGAAAGCTTCAAGCAGTTCTTTTGGCCTATGAAACACCAGCAACAACTCCTGAAGTTGCTCTAATTTTTAATGCAAAGAAAACAGTAAGTTTGAAAATTGTGCTTGAAACTTCCACACGAAACATAAAAGATAATATGCAATAAATGGAGCTAAGTGATTTCACAACCATCAGATCAGAACAAAACTCTGCAGTCCTACAGTATCAATTATTGATGGTGGTAGACAACTGAACAGCTAGCAGAAAGAGGAGATACCAAGAGCATCCCCATCCTCAACAATGGCGGCTCTCAGCAGGTGTATGCTAAGCAAGATACTGAAGCACTCACAACCATGTTGAGCCAGAAGTACTGAATAGCAGACCCATTTCAGCTTCACCCTGAGATTCTCACCACCGCAGAAACCGGTCTCCATGCAATTTGTTTCACTCTACATGATATCAAGAAAATACTGAGAACACTTGATACAGCAAAGGCTACAGGATCAGATAACATTGAGGACCTGTACAAAGTAACTACTGACACCTCTAGCCAATTTCTTTCAGTACTGTTACAACACTGGCTTTTACCTGATGATTTAGAAGATGACACAGGTATGTCCCATTCACAGAAAATAAACAAGACAAATCCAATTACTGCCCAATCAGGTTACCCTCAATTATCAACAAAGTGATGGAAACTATTGTCAATACTGATACAAAGCATCACTTTCTCACAAATATAAGAATTACAGAAAAGACTTATTTGGATGTTTGAAATAGCCCATCCTCTTAAACATTATTCATAGACCTGCTTTACCAACACATCTTGCTGGATTGCCTGAGTAATCTCCGTGGCTGTTACTGGGAAATCTTTCTCTACAAGTTGTGGTGTGATAATTGAACTTTCACTATCAATATCAGACAATTCGAATGGGAATCTGGATAGAGTATCTGCCACAAAACAACAAATTTCACGTCATATGTTGGTGATAATAAATCTGATTCTGATTCTGAAAATAATCAGATACTGGAAACCTGAAATAAAAGCAGGAATTCACTCATCAATCAGGTATCATTAATGGAGAGAGAGATACAGCATTAACATTTCAAGTTGATGATCAGAAATGGCCAGTTTTGATGCCAACTTGAAAGGTTGTAATGCTGAAATTGTTTAATTCACTGTTAAACCCTGAAGGCCAAGTTAAACGATGAGATCCTGTTCCTTCGAGCATTTTGCTCGGGCTTCATTGTAACAGTAAAATAGCCTAAGGACAGAGAGATCAGATTGAGTGTGGGATGCAGAATTAAAGTGACAGGCAACTAGAAGCTCCAGGTCACCCTTGTGGATTGAAGAGAGACATCCTGCAAAGCCGTCACCCAATCTGCATTTGGTTTCTCAAATGCTTTGCCTATATTTTGCGTTTGATCAGTGTAGTCCACTGCATCCTTGGGTGATTTGAGATATTAAACATCATGGTGTCTTATACATTATATCTGCTCCAAGACTTTCATTGCACATCCAAAATAAGTCTTAAGACTGACCTTGTTCTTTACTAAAGATCGATGACTGAATTGGATGTAATAAGTGTCCTTTCCAATAATGGAACTCTCTGCAGCGCCATCATTCTGCACCGCTAATGACTTTCTGTCAAACACAACTATAATGTTAAAGTTCCATTGTCTCATACAATAGTTGTTTGTAATATAGATGTTAGAGAAAGAAAATTCAGAATCATTTGCAGCAGTTGTAATATTGTGAAAATTCCCTTTTTGTGACTTCCTATGAGAAACCCATTCTACATGGATTGATTTGCTACATGTAGGATCTGAATGTTTTACATACCCTGTTATATGCCTGCTGGCTGTCTATGCAGTCTTCTTGTTTGTGAGCCACCACTTTCTTTCCTTTCCCATCACTACACCAGATTTGTGTGTCGTATAGATGGTGTAAAGTCCTCATGGTGTCAGCAGTTGAGTCACTTGCCAAAGATTCCTGGTGTCTGACCTGCTTTTGTAGACAGTTCTTATGTGGCTGGTCCAGTTCAAATTCTGATCAGTAGCGACAGTCAGGAAGTTGATGGTAGGGGACTCAACAATGGCAATTCTATTGAATGCCAAGAGTCAATGATTAGACTGTCTCTATTTTGTGGTACAGATGTTACTTGACACCTATTAGCTCATGCCTGAATGTTGTTTTAGTTCTGTTCCATGTGGACATAGACTGCTTCATTTGCTGTGGAGATGTGAATCAAATCAAACATTGTGCAATCACCAGTAAACATCCATACATCTGACCTTATGATGGAAAGTAGGTCATTGATGTGGGGCCTGGGGCACTGCCCAAAGTATTTCCTGCAATTATATCCTCAGGCTGGGATGATTGACCTCAGACAATCACTAACATCTTTCTATGAGAAAAGTAAGACACCATTGGACTTAAGTTTTACCACACTGCCATGATGTTTCAGTCAGTGAAATGCTGCTTTGATGTCAAGGGCAGTCACTCTTAGCTCACCTTTGGCCCATGATTGAACTAAGGCTGTGAAGAGGCTAGGAGCCAAGTGGTCAAGGCAAAACTCAGATCTACCAACAATTAGGAGGCTATTGGTGAATAAGTGCCACTTGATAACATCACAGTTCACCACATTTATTTGAAAATTTTGTGCAAAGTAACAGTATTGATTCTTTCAGATGTGCTTCCAAAGGGGTAGCGGAAGGATCGGTACCTGAAGCAAAGGCAGCCTAGTTCCAAGGTAACTCCAGCTCCAAAGTGAATCATTAATTGCCTCCCTCCTTGTTTAAATACAGCATGACTAGGCCCCACCACAGATTATACTTCAGCAGTGCCATTAATGCACCATCATCTTCATATGTGATTGAGTTTAGGATAAACTAACTTACAGTGGAGAGTAAAGATGAAGCAAATGGAGTAGAAGGCAATGTTCTGAAGAAAACTAAAGCAATTTTGATTGTGAGAAAATGAGATTTAGCAACAGGACCTTGGTGAGGTTGTCCAAATCTGTTGACCAAAAATGTACTTCTATTCTATTGAATGTCATGTCAGAAATATCCATGCAGTTCAAATTATCACTGAAGTGACATAGGTATAGGCGCCAAAGCAATGTATGATGATGAATATCGACACTGACCCAACCAAAGTTCAAGTCCTGAGTCAAGTGGTTGCAAGGGAACAATATGTCAGGTCAGTACACAATTGAGGAAGTTAAACCTACTAATGAAGCCAGTCAACAGACTGAACTAGTAATGAGTATGTACTACAGTGAAAAGTGTTTGCACATCTTTTCCTTAAAGAGGGAAAGCAACATGTAGAACTCCAGCTGATTAGGTTGTTGTGAATTGTAAACAACTTAAAATGAGATCTCTTCCTTCAGCTCCTGACCTCTGAAGTTGATAGATTTTGTGGATCTTTTGGTAGAAACCTTGGGTTTTTCACCAGTTTTTTTTTATTCTTTAATGTTCTGACCAACGTGTCTAGACATGGAAATAAGAAAATATTGCCCATAGGAATAATGTCAGATTGTTGTTTGCCTGGCATACATCCTCTGCCTGTGGATGAAAAAATAAATAACATATCATTTTTGAAATTAAGCTGAAATCAGACCATAGTAGTTTGTTTTATGATCTTTTAATTTCTAGTCGTACATCATATTTCACTGTGCTGAGCACTTTAAAATAAGTTTATCACTCAAGTGATTAAATGTACCTAAACACTTTAATCCAACAGTAGTCATGAGTGACTAGCCTGTAAAATTTTAGAAATCCCATGAGCTCATGCAATTTTCAAACTGTATATTTTAATGGGAACTCAACCAGGGCTCTTAGAATTCCATTAATTTCTAACAAATTCTTGGAATTCTTCCAGATGAAGGGAGACTTGAGAGATCTTTTTGGTAATGTTTTTACAAGATGTACTGACAGATTTCTTTCAAAGAATTGGAGGATTTCACTTAAAAATTATATTGGGAATTACAAGGTTAATTATATGTACCAGCAATAATTAAAATATCATTTAAACATGATGAATGATAAAGCTTAAAGTTAAAAATGGAAATTCCAACTATCAGAATTGACAAAACTAAAATGTCTTAATAAAATATAATTATGGAAAGAAATGCAGATTTGAAGGCAGCAAACTATACGGTCTGCTAAATTAGGATTAAATGTCATAGCTGTTCAATGTCTCATATAGCTCTACTTTCTCACCATTAGAGTTAGAAAAAGCTCCTACTAACTACAAACACTAATGCCAGGTTGGTCTGATGGAGCTGAAGGAAAATGCATTGAAGGACAGAGGTGAGGATTGGGAGTAGACTGATTGCACAGTAATTAGCTGGAGTGGGTTTGTACAGCTTTTTGTGGACAATACAGGGACAACTTTCCCCACTGTCAGGCATTGTAACTATACAGGAACAGTTTGGTTAGCAATATGATTTGTATTCCAGAACAAGCTATAAGTACAATTGCCAGGATGTTAAAAGCTGCTGAAAAAGGATCTTCAACCTGAAGTGTTAACTGTTTCTCTTCCCACAGATGTAGCCTGACCTGCTTAGTATTTCTAGGATTTCTTTAAGATTTCCAGCATGTTTTTTTTTATTTTCTGTTATATACTTCTGTAGCCTTTACTGTATCCAGTTTTCTCAGCCATTTCTTTATTTACAGGACTGAATCAAACCAATTGTTAACTGGAGCAACAAGTTATCTGCTGGAGGAACTTAATGGGTCAAGCAGTATCTGTGGGAGGTAGGGAATTGTTGATGTTTTAGCACTCCATATAGGGTTTCAGCTTGAAACGTCAACAATTCTTTTCCTCCCACAGATACTGCTCAACCCATTGAGTCCCTCCTGTAGATTGTTTGTTGCTCTAGATTAGAGTATCTGCAGTCTCTTGTGTCTCCAGTTGTTAACTGGTTTCTGTGATGGTGGGGATCTCAGGAGGCTGAGATGGATCATCCACTCAGCATTCCAAGATTTAACTTTGGGCCCAATTTTACACAATGAATTAAATTACTTTATTTATCTCCTGCCCATGTTCTTACTAATTTTCAACTTTCCAAACCTTTTAAACTTCAACGCAGAACTAGACAGGGATGCCCTTTGAGCCGTCTGCTATTTGACTTAGTCCTAGAACCTTTAGCTATTGCTTTTCGAGAATCTACAGAGATTTCCGGTATCTCTAGGGGAGGTACCATCCATGAAGTTTCACTCTATGCTGGTGATTTACTGCTCTTCATTTCTAATGAAGAGACTTCGTTACCTTTATGCTTTCTTTACTTTCCCATTTTTGTCACAATGTTGAGCAAAGAGCAAGCTCGCAGAGAACCCAAATGTGGCACGCTGGTACGAGACTGGAGTCAGGATGCTTCCTCAGAACAAAACACAGGCAGCAACTGGAAGGAATCTTGCCTCGGGTATCTGAGGTGGAGTCCCAACACGAAAACTGGATATCCTAAGAGGAACAGTGAAACCGGGACTATTCTAGAGCTGACAACTCTAAGCGGCCAGGAGACAAAATATACCCAAAGGTTGACCAATACTCTGGCAACTAGTGCTAGAGAAACCCAGGTACTTATGCTAAGCCCCTGATAGGGCTCAGGTGTATGTCGTTATGCAATTAGTCATGCAGGGAATCCATGTGTTGCCCAACAAGGCATCATCAATGGAGCAGAATCAAGGCCAGTACTCAGAACCACAACAGTATTCCTTCCCCCCCCCCCATCCCCCCTCAATGGGAGCATCCAGGTGACCCATCGGGCTTATCTGGATGGTTCTGATGGAATTCCTGAATGAGGGAGGGGTCCAAAACAAAGGACTGAGGAACCCAGGAACGTTCCTCTGGACCGTATCCCTCCCAGTCCACCAAGTACCGCAGACCCCTACCCCGGCAGCGTACATCCAGTAAACACCAGACAGTGTATGCTGGGTTGTCGTCAACAATCCGGGGGGGGGGGGGCTTGGCTGGAGGGCACAATGGACTGCTAGCCACTGGCTTCACCTGAGACACATGGAAGGTGGGATGTATCCTCAGAGTCATAGGCAATTTGAGCTGGACCGTTGAGAGATTGATGATCTGCTCAATTTCAAAAGGTCCCAAAAAGCGAGGAGCCAGTTTCTTGGGCTCGTCCTTGAGAGGGATGTCCTTGGCCGAGAGCCAAACCTTCTGCCCAGTCTGGTACACTAGCGCAGGAATCCGCTGACGATCAGTGAATCTCCAGTTGCAGTCAGCAGTCCAGAGCAGGGCCGCATGTGTCCTCCCAGACCTTGTGGCAACAGCGGAGATGGTCCTGAACTTAGGGCACTGAGATGTCCCCCTCATGGATGGAGAACAGAGGGGGTTGGTAACCGAGTGAGCATTCAAAGGGGGATCTTCCAGTTGCAGAGCAGACCAGAGAGTTGTGGGTGTACTCAACCCAAGCAAGGTGGGTGCTATATGTCAAAGGGTCATTTGCTGTTATGCAGTGTAGCACTGTTTCCAAATCTTGATTTGCCCATTCGTCTGTGGATGGAAACCGGACAATAGGCTTACAGATGTTCCAAGGGCCTGACAAAAAGACCTCCATACTACAGAGACAAACTGGGGACCCCAGTCAGAGACAATGTCTGCAGGGATTCCATGGAGGCAGAAGACGTGTTGGACGACCAGGTCGGCTGTCTCCCAAGCAGTAGGGAGTTTGGGAAGGGCCACAAAATGCACTGCTTTGGAAAAGCAGTCCACTATGGTGAGAACAGCAGTGTTCCCATGAGAAGGGGCAGTCTTGTGACAAAATCCAGGGTGATATGAGACCAAAGACAGCTAGGTACGGGTAAGGGATGAAGCAGTCCAGCCGGTGGGAGGCTTTTCCACGGGCTCAGACAGAACAGGCAGAGACAAAGGAACAGGCATCAGCGTCCATGGAGGGCCACCAGACGTGCTTCAAGAGAAAAATGGTCTTGTCAATTCCTGGAAGGCAGGCGAAATGAGAAGAATGTCCCCACTGCAGAACCTGAGACCGCACAGGCTCTGGTACAAAAAGACGGTTGGGTGGTCCGTTGCCTGGGTCAGGTTGGGCTTCCTTCACTGCAGCCTCGATCTCCCAGGTGAGGGCCGCCACCACACAGGACCAGGAAAGGATGGTCTCGGGGTTAGGATGGTCCTCCTCGGTGGTGTATTGTTGGGAGAGAGCATCAGACTTCCCATTCTTGGACCCTGGACGATATGTTAGCATAAACTGGAACCTGCCAAAGAATAATGCCCACCATGCTTGACAGGAATTCAGGCATTTCATATATATTCCAGGTTCCTGTGGTCTGTCCAAACAATAAATGGATATTCCACTCCCTCAAGCCAGTGCCTCCACTCCTCTAATGCAAGCTTGACTGCTAGTAACCCCCGGTTCCCCACATCGTAGTTACGTTCAGCGGGGGACAACCAGCAAGAAAAAAGGCACAGGGTTGCAGACTCTGATCCAAACCAGAGCATTCAGAGAGGACCACTCCCACCCCAGAGTCAGAGGCGTCAACCTCCACAACAAATTGGTGGGAGGGGTCTGGTTGGACCAGGATAAGAGAGGACGTGAAGCGTTTCTTCAGGTCCAAGAACGCCGAGTCAGTTTTGGGATTCCACAGAAAAGGGGACTTAGGTGAAGTAAGTCGAGTAAGGGGTGCCACCACCTGACTAATCCCTAATGAAGTGGCAATAGAAATTTGCAAACCCCAGAAACCGTTGGAGTTGCTTGCGTGTCATGCGTCAAGGCCACTCCACCACTGCCTGGATCTTCTCGGGATCTGCCCTTACTTGTCAGCTCTCAATGATATATCCTAAGAAGCTGACGGAGGGGACATGGAATTCACATTTCTCAGCCTTGACGAAGAGCTTGTTCTCCCAAAGCCTCTGAAGAACCTGACAGTCATGCTGGGTGTGTACCTGGAGACTACTGGAGAAGATCAAGATATCATCCAGATAGACAAACACAAATCAATTTATGAAGTCTTGTAGGGCGTTGATCAGGGCTTGGAAGACAGCAGGAGCATTGGTAAGGCTGAATGGAATTACTAGGTATTCAAAGTGGCTGAGAGGGGTATTAGATACTGTCTTCCACTCATCTCCTTCCCTTATCCTGACCAGGTGGTAAGCACTTCATAGGTCAAGTTTATAGAATATGGTGGCCCCGTGAAGGAGTTCAAACGCGGAATTGATGAGCGGCTGTGGATACTTGTTTTTGACGGTTATGTTATCGAGACCCCAGTAGTTAATGCACAGACGCAGTGAGCAGTCCTTCTTCCCCACAAAGAAGAACCCTGTGCCTACCAGGGAGGATAAGGGGCAAATAATGTCTACTGAGAGAAATTCATTGATGTACTCCTCCATGGCCTCCCTCTCAGGTCGGGACAGTTATATAGCCGACTGGTAGGTAGCAGAGCCCCGGGGAGGATGTCAATTGCGCAATCATATGGCCAGTGAGGAGGCAGGGAAAGAGCCCCTTGTTTGTTAAATACTTGCCCCAGGTCGTGATACTCCACTGGGACCCAGGACAAGTCTGGGGCTTCAGTGGCCGACAAACTAGCAGTAGCCTGTACTGGAGCAAGGGCCAACTGGAATGACAGAATTGACTCCAACTGACTATCCTGCCCGTCACCCAATTGAGGTGGGGATTGTGGCGGCTCAACCAAAGTTACCCCAGGACCCTTGGTGTCAGTGGGGAGGTTATCAGGTGGAAGTGGACCTGTTCCCAATGGTTTCCAGAGATCAGCAACGACAGCGGAGGTGTACGGTGCATGACTCAGGTCAACAGTCTGCCATCTAGCACCCAGACCTCCAGAGGGGCACTCAATGGCTCCTGAGGAATCCCGACCCAGGGGGCTACGCCTTCATCCAACAGATTTCCCTCAGTGCCGGAGTCCAGCAAGGCGCAGAAGGACAGGGACCGTTGGAGGTATCTTATGGTAGCTGGGATCAGCATCCAGTTCTGGGAGGCCATAGGGAAATTTGTCTGGCTCACCAGGATCCTCCTCTCCACTGGTGAGTCCTCCCCTTTTAGCCAAAGGGGACAAGTGGCGAGAGAATGCCCAGACTGGCCGCAATAGAGGCAATCCCTAGCTCTTAATCTCTGACCTCGTTCGGAGGGAGAAAGGCAGTTCCATCCCATTTGCATTGGTTGCTCCCCCAGGGTGGTGCAATAGGCTCGGTCAGGAGCGCCTTTACAGGCAGAAGGAGAAGGAGCCGAGAGGCTCGGGTCAGGAGAGGTTGGGAAGTTGACCCGTGGGGGGAATGGAGGTGTCGGACAAACCATTCTCTCTGCCATTCCCAGCGTCAGTTGTCCAGCCAGGTGGCTAGAGAGATCAATGCCTCCAGGCTGGTTGCCTTATCCCATGCTGCCAACTCATCCTTAATCCTGTTGCTGAGGCCTTGCCGAGAAACCCCCTGGAGAGCCTTCACATTCCACCCCAAGTCAGCCACCAACATCCAGAACTCCAGTATTCTGCAACGCTGCAGGAGCCCTGACAGAAGGTGAGGAGTCACTTGGCTGCCTCTTTTCCATGGATGGGATGGAAAAGGACCTTTCTTATCTCCCCAATAAAGGTGCAAAATGAGGAGCAGGTCTCTGGCTGATGGTCCCAGATGGCCGTGGCCCATTCCAGAGCCGTTCCTCGCAACAACCCCACAATAAACGCGACCTTGGATCTCTCAGTGGTGCACATGGAGGGCCGCTGCTCAAAAACTAATGAGCATTGTAGTAGGAAGGACCAGCATTTTCCCAGATCCCCAGTGTAGGGTTCTGGGTCAAGTACATGCAGTTCTCTGGGTGGTCAGGTCATCAAACAGTATGGTGATGCTCCTACTGATGGCCCAGGCTGGTCAGACAGAACTCCAGGAATGGCAGAGGTAAGAAGAGCAGAGACTCAGCTGACCTGTTCACTGAGCTGCCCAGCAGTCACAGTAAGGGTATGGAAGTCTGCTACAACCCCCTGGAGCTGCTGGTCATGCTGGCCCAGAAGTGACCCCTGGCTGGTGAGGGCTTCATACAGGGTGTTCCTGTCCACTGGGTTCATGACAGGCCAGAGTATTCTGTCACAATGTTGAGCAAAGAGCAAGCTCACAGAGAACCCAAATGCAGCACACTGATACAAGACTGGAGTCAGGATGCTTCCTCAGAACCAAACACAGGCAGCAACTGGAAGGAATCTTGCCTCAGGTATCTGAGGTGGCATCCCAACACAAAAACTGGATATCCTAAGAGGAACAGTGAAACCAGGACTGTGCTAGAGCTGACAACTCTAAGCAGCCAGGAGACAAAGTATACCCAAAAGTTGACCAACACTCTGGCAATTAGTGCTAGAGAAACCCGGGTACTTATGCTAGGCCCCTGATGGGGCTCAGGTGTGTGTCATTATGCAATTAGTCATGCAGGGAATCCATGTGCTGCCCAACAAGGCATCATCAATGGAGCCAAATCGAGGCCAGTACTCGGAACCATAACAGTTTTAGCCAATTTTCAGGATATAAATTGAATTTACACAAGAGCAAACTTTTCCCTTTGAACAATCTGATACCATTCGATATTAATCTTCCTTTTAAAACTGTAAGAAATCATTTTACCTATTTGGGTGTAATTATTACTAAGAATTATAAACATATGTTTAAAGAGAACTTTCTTGCCTTATTGAATTATGTGAAAAGGATCCTACCAAATTGGTCACCCCTCTCTATTTTGCTGATTGGTTGCATTAATTCTATTAAAATGTGTATTTTACCTAAATTTATGTATCTATTTCAGGCTTTACCTGTTTTTATTCCTAAGTCTTTTTTTGATTCCCTTGACTCAATTATCTCTTCTTACATATGGGAAAATAAACATCCTAGGTTAAATAAAGTTCATTTTCAGAAAGCTAAAAATAATAGAGGGTTTGCTTTACCCAACTTTAGGTTTTATTACTGGGCAGCCAATATACGAAATCTTACTTTTTGGTTACATTATATTAATCACAAAGCCTGTCCAGTATGGGTATCTTTGGAAGTTAATTCTGTTAAAAATTTTTCTATTATTTCTTTGCTTGGCTCTTCACTTCCTTTATCAATAAATAAATTAACTGATAATCTGGTAGTTAAACATGCTTTGAGGATTTGGTTACAATTTAGAAAATACTAGGGTTTATTGACATTTTCTTTGTCTAGTGCCATTTTTGCTAATTTTTTCTTTAAACCTTCTATGACTGATATAGTTTTTAAAGAATGGGATAGATTGAGTATTACTAGTTTTCAGAATCTGTTTGTAGGAGGAAATTTTTTAACGTTTGAACAATTGGCAACTAAATATAATTTGCCAAAACCTCACTTTCATCGATATTTGCAAATTAGAGATTTTGTCCAACCTCAAGTACATACCTTCCCTATAAGTCCTGATAAGAACTTAATAGATGTAATTTTTAACTTGAAGCCTTTTTATGATGCTTCAATATCTAAGATTTATGATAGATTATCAGGAATGAATAAGGTCCCTTTAGACAAAATTAACAATGCTTGGGAATGCGATCTGCAGATTTCAATTTCTGAGGAAACCTGGAATCAAATTTTTAAACTGGTTAATACTTCATAATTATGTGCGCATCATTCCTTCCTTCAATTTAACATGGTCCATAGAGCTCACCTGTCCAAAGATAAGTTATTATGTTTCTATTCAGATATATCTCTTTATTGTGACAAATGCAATAATGGAGATGCTTCTTTAATCCATATGTTTTGGTCATGTCCAAGTTTGGAAAAATTCTGGATAGAGGTATTTCAAACTTTTTCCATACTTTTTAAAATAAATTTTAAGCCAAATCCTTTAACTGCATTATTCGGGATTGTTGGAGAAAAAGATATAATTTTGGAGACTTCTGACTTACACATATTGGCCTTCATTTCTCTTATAGCCAGGAAGGCTGTATTGCTTAAATGGTAGGGAACTATTCCTCCCACTCATACTCAATGGCTACAGGATGTTATGTCATATCTAAATTTAGAGAAGATCTGTTGCTTTATTTCTGGATCTATTCTGGACTTTCAATTATTATGGGGACCTTTTTTGAACTACTTTCAAAACCACTGATTTGGTGCTTAATGTACAGATGTTGGCCAATACTACAATGTCTTTAGGATGTTATTAAACAGCTTTGGTTTTGGTAGTGGGGTTAGTTTTTTTTATAATAAAATTGTTCCAACTTATCAATATCTATTGATATCTTTTTTGTTTATCAATATGAAGCATTGTGATTTCTAGTGTGATTCAATACAATCTATTTTGTAACATTTTCTTTTTTTTTCCTTTGTTTCATGCATTCTGTACTTCTTATTTGAAATTAATAAAAATATTGAAAAAGAAAAGAAAAGCACTCCAAGATGAACAATGATGCAAATGTTTCAGCCTTGTATTCAACAATATTGTCTTCCACGATTCATGTTACATGTGGCAGTTCTGCAGATCCATTTGTTGTGTGTTGCATGATGATTTTCCAAGTGTTTATTTTCCCTGATGTATGCCCAGCTTTGACCAAAAGGAGAAATGAATAAATATTGCGAAGCACTACATTGAACTTTCCCCACCCCTTTCCATGCCAAATAGTCTGTGGAGTTATTTGATACTTTATTACTTCAGGGCCATTAAAATAAGCAAAGAAAAGCCATTGACCCTGGTAAACTCATCATTCTTGTTCCCTCAGTCACACCTCCAAGCATTTAAATCCATTTTGAATTCCATTGTTCAATCCTCTATTTTGGCAGTCAGACCACTCTTAAGCATCTTCATTTGTATTTCACAGTTTAAATAATATGCTGTTGCTTTTTCCTAATCTATGATATTTAATGTTTTATGTTCCTAAAGTGAGATTTATTTTTAACAATAGATGCCAGGTTGCAATGGAGAAAGAATGAGTTAATATTTCAAGTTCAACCTTTCACTAGCTTGACCTGACCTAACCTGACTTGAAACCTTAGCTATGTTTCATTCTCCATAGTATTTCCAGGATGTTCTGTCCTTTTACGGATTGCCATCATCTGTATTATTTTGTGTTTGAGGCACATCTTTAATCTTCTTCTAGGCTTTACAAGTTGAGCATCTTCAATATATCTTTATAGCTCATTCCCTTAGGTGCAGGGTGAACCTTGTAGCTTTTTTACTGCACCTTCTTCATTATATATCAAACACATTTCACCCAGTGAAAACTCTACACAAAACTTTTGCACCGATAGCCTCTTATAGAATTATCTGATACAAAGATAAAACATTATCTGTAAGAAATCAGAAGTGATTTTTTATTGGATTATTGGCTTGGATTTTCTCCACTAGTGCTGGCAGATGTGATAAGTGGCTAAGCCTTGGTGCATTGCTTGGCTGGCTGTCAAAAAGTTCTATTGGTGGGTCCTGTTCAAGCTACCCACTCTTCTCCCTAGTGATGCCAATTTTTACTGGAAGAACAGGTACTGCATAGGACCTCATTGATCATGGTGTAGTTTGCTATGTTTGGGAAGATCCAACCAAGGAAACTGCAGACTAAATAGAAGGAGAGCTGAGGATGTGGACAGTTCACTGCTGTTAGGCAAGTCCCGGCTATCAACTTTCAGGTTATTTGGCCCCTAAACAAAATAGTTTATTCCACTGAAGATGAAAAAAAACACATTCCAGTCTTAAATATATTCAGAAAATGCTGGAAATACTCAGTTGAGTAGGCAGCATCTGTAGAGGGAGAAACAGAGTTAATTTTTCTGGTTTTTGATCATTCGTTAGAAGTTCCAGCGTTCTGTTTTTACTCACAAAAATTAAAACATACATGGACCATTCAGGGAAGAAGTACCAGTCAGGCTAGACACCAGCTAAGATGGCTGTTGGTTTGCTTTGTAATTGGTCTTAAGGAATGAAGCCTTGGCTCATCCTTACAATGCTGAAAGAGCAGTGCCAGTGTGAATTCTTATTATTTCCTAACATGCAAAAAATGTGAAGGCTGAGTTTCATCCTTTGGGAAGTTTATTTTCTTTAAGCCTGCTGAGTGCACATATTTTCAAACAATCCTTATCGACATCAACCAAAATGGCATCAACCGGAGGTCAATATGGTGAAACAAGATAAGCCACCAAAAGCATCATGATCTCTGCTTGCTTTGAGAACAAACAACAGAATACAATCAATTTTATATATGTTACATAAAGTTATACATTACTCCACTTCTATACTTCATGAGTTTAAATTATTCAACTCTTTACTGGGTATTTCAAACAAAAGCAGCTGTCTTAGATTTTCGCTTCTCCATCACATACATTTCCTTGTCTCATAATATGATTCGTCAGAGCATGAAAGACACTGGCAAGTTAGAAACTCTTTTATTTTTCAATTTGCAGTCAAGTGGGATCCTAAATAAATGACCAACAAATGGAAATGCAATAACATATTCATATTTATACATATTATTATATAATATATACACATATTCTACAGTACATCCTCAGATTAAAATTACTTGTTCCATTTTTAGTACCTCACATTGCCTGTTAATTATTGGTTATGTAGACACAAAGATGCAGCAGTGACTAATGAATACATAACCATTTTCTCTGTACTACAATAGCACAACAATAAACTGCAGTGTTCTGTGTAAAGAACACATCAATTAGATGGGAGGTAAATTTAAACCGGAAGTTGTAATTGTCTGTGGACTATTGTGAAATATCTGATGGATGACTAGTTCTTCGTGTGAGAAACTCTTATCATACATTAGAGTTGAGGCAGTGAATCTGTTAGAATGCATCAAAGGGAGATGAGTTTAGAATTTTTGCAAAGGTTTTTCTTGTGAAGGGCACACACATGCATCCTCTGCCAATAGGCAGGTAATCAGATAAATACGAAAAGAACCAGGAGAATAGTGGAGTATTTTTTTGTTTTGTGCAGTGAATTATTGAGGTGAAAACTAAACTGTGTGAATGTGTGGTGTTAGCAGATTGAGGAATAATTTTCTAAGGGGAATTAGGCATCTATTTGAAAAGTAAACATGAACAGCTTTTGGAATGATCATTGGATGAGGGTAATGGGATTGCCTTTAAAAGAGCCAGCACAATCATCATGGGTCAAATAAAGAATGATCCTATGAAGGTTAACACGGGTCTTGTAGAGTCTGCATGACCAAACAAGACTTGGAAATAAGATCTGAGATGAACACATCCCATTTATAGTGGCATCAGAGATTTCCCTGTGATGCATAAAGTTATGCAAGGTGCTATACAGAGTGAATAAAAATAATCTATTTTCCTTAAGAGAAAGGTCAACAATTGGAGTTTAGGATTTAAGGTTGCATGTGAAAAGATTAGAGGGGATTTGGAAAAAAATACAAAGTGCAGTGAGGGGCTGGAACTCAGTGTCAGAATGGAGAGCTGAAGCAGAAACATTCATCACATATAAAATGTAGATCGATAATCACTTGATTGAAAGCTGGAAAGTGGGATTAAACTAATTTACTTGTTCCCTTGTCCAGTATAGACCCGGTAGGCTAAACTGCCTCTTTCTGCAGTGTAAATTTCTCTGATTCAGTGATTCCATAACAATTGTGAGTTAAATGTAGATCCACCTATTTTCAGTGGTTATTCAATTATCTAATTTATCCTCCTACAATTTATGTCAATGTTATCCTTTTTCTTTCCAAAGTGCACAGATCCCTCATTTAGACATGAGTCCGAAAGGCACGCCCCATCCTTTGGTATCATATGCAAATAAGAACTGGTTGAGTGGTGTTGCAATAACAACCTCACACTCAACAGCAGCAAGACCAAGAAATTGATTGTGGACTTCAGGAAGGGGAAGTCGGGAGAACACACACTAGTCTTCATTGTGTGGTCAGTGGTGGAAAGGGTGAGCAGCTTCAAGTTCCTCGGCGTCATCATCTCAGAGGATCTATCCTGGGCCCAACACATTGATGCAATCATGAAGAAGGCATGCCAGTGGCTTTAGGAGTTTGAGGAAATATGGTATGTCACCAAAGACCCTTGCAAATTTCTACAGATGTTTGCTGGAGAGCATTCTGATTGGTTGCGTCACAGCCTGGTATGGAGCCTCCAATGCTCAGGATTGACAGAGGATGCAGAGGGTTGTAGGCTCAGCCGGCTCCATCATGAGCACGACCCTCCCTACCATCGAGGACATCTTTAAGAGGCAGTGCATCAAAAAGGTGGCATCCATCATTAAGGACCCTCACCATCTGCGACATGCCCTTTTCTCATTACTGCCATCAGGGACGAGGTACAGGAGTCTGAAGACTCGAACTCAACGATTCAGGAACAACTTCTTCCCCTCTGCCATCAGATTTCAGAATGGTCCCTGAACCCATGAACACAACCTCATCATTCCTTTGTTATGCACTATTTATTTATTTTTGTAATTTATAGATCTTTATGTCTTTGCACTGTACTGCAGCCACAAAACATTTCCTGTTATATGACAGTGACAATAAATCTGATTTTGAAGATACCATCCTAAGCAATAGAGCAGGAGTAGCTTGTTTTACCATTCATGACTAATCCTATCATTAGCCTCAATCCCCCTTTCCCGCCTGATCCCCATAAATTTGGATCCCCATACGATCTAGGTTTCAATTGTCACTCATGAGGTCAGGTTATTAGATTATATGGAGGGTCTCAACTGAATCCAACGCCAGCTGTTGGAGAAGATAAGGTAAAAAAACAATTAAAAACAACTCATCATCTGACCTCATGAAGGCCACATATTTGACCTGTGTCTTGGCCGAAATTAATTAACTTAGAATCAATCAGGAATGAGACCTTTACCGGTTTGAGTGGAGCTAATTGTCACAATTAACTCACCACTGCATGACAGATCTCATTAATAAATAAAACTTTAACTTGAAGCCATTAAAAATTTGCACATGATCTTAATTGTTTGACATTAAGGACATTAAAACTATTGACCGCTCTTTACAGTATAGGATGTTTTAAAAAATGTGCATTCCTGGATCAGTGCCTCACTGGTCACATGTTGGGAGATAATGATTACACCCCTCATGATTATCCATGTATTATTCATGATAGGTGCTGCTAAATGGGTGCCATCTTCCCTTTAGTACTTTAGTATGTAACCAATCCATGTGCACTTGTTGGCAGAAAATGCAGGTTGGTCCTTTGATTATAGTGCACTACGATTTCCTATATCTGACCTTACCAAATTCTTTCAACTTGTGCTTTTGACTCTCGGGGGAAATAAAGGCAAACTGAGCACAAGAAGCAAGCTTACTTGTAAGTGCCTCCTGATAATTACTAGGACCTTTATCTGATTGTTTTTCCCTCCCTAGCCCAGGTGTTGATATATCTTCAGTTGATCTTAGACAAGTCAACTCTGACCAGAAGGTTGAATCCAAGGGTTGTTCCTGATAAGAAACTGATGCACGTAGCCCTTGACTTGCATTTGTAACAAAATTGTGTTCATTCCTCTTGGGAACTGACTTGGCCATGACCAAGTGCCCATTAACTGGACCAAGCAGAGTGCAATCAATTGCCTTACTTGCCATCTTTTTTCCCTGATGACATATACACTCCAGTTAGCCTGCACAGGGAACTCAACAATTTTTACGCATACATTTAAGGCCTTTCAAGGTCAGATGCTGTCACGAAAGGGAAGGATTAGGGTACCAAACAGTAACCATATGCACCATTAACTGAAATTATGCTTCAATTGTAACCTGCTAATTTACTATGTAGACCAATGTATGGGACCCCGTATAGCTGAATTAACACAGAAGGTCATTTTGGTGAACATTTAATCATTTGACCACTGCAGGGTATCGACACACCAGAATGTGTGATATTTAAATTCAATCTGCCATGTATCTTTAGCTGAATGCAAATGGAATCTCTTCTGGTTTCATTCTTTACCTTGTTCAGTACCTTTCATCCCTTTCCATCTGTTCCAAGCAAATGTTTCTTTGGATAATAAAGGTTCACACCTGATGATTTTAGAGAATACGGGTTTGCTATTTCAGCATGTCCGAAGAGTGTGTGATTTGAATATGGGTGGGATTTACATTTTTACTTCTGCTCACAGCTGAATTGGAGGAGCAGCAAGCCAAGGCTTAATGAGGCAGGGGGAGAAATTAGGTCTTTGTTGGTAGTGAGACTATTGGCTGCAGGTTGTACTGAACCCTACGCATTCGGTTCCATTGATATGTGTCTGTAGAGGTGAGTACAAATCACTTGTTGATATTCATGCCTGCAATTAACAATGGGGTCCAAAATGAATTTCACCCAGAGCCTCCTGATGGCAACCTCATGGTTCTTTGTGAGAACTTGGCATTCTGTTCTGGCTTAGAAAGGAGTTATTTTGATTGCATCCATCAAAATAGACATTCACTTCCACGATTCCCAGTTATGGTCAAAGGCATCATGGACATTGTTGAATATGAAGTTATAAAAGTCAAAGTCAAAGTCAAATTTATTGACACATGTACAAGTATATGTATGCACAGGTGCAATGAAAAACTTACTTGCAGCAGTATCATAGGCACATAGAATCATATAAGCAGCATTCACAAGAAAAACATAAATTAAACATAAATTACCCACAATTTTTACAAGAAAACACGCAATTAGAACAAAAAAAAGTCAATTTCAGTGCAAAGTGATCAAAGTGGTCACAGTGTTGCTAAACTCTGACACTTAAGGTTTTGCCAGTTGCTTCAAGAACCAAATGGTTGAAGGGAAGTAGCTATTCTTGAACCTGGTAGTGTGGGACTTCAGGTTTTGTACCACATTAACTATTCCTGAGTGCCAGTGAAATCCTTGATTACAGCAAACCTTGGCCATAAATGACAAATAACAAAATAAAAACATTGTACCTAACATACCAAATTTCCACTTAAATTCTGTTTCTTATTTCCAACTACCAAGCATGACATGTTTCCCATTAAATGATGACTACTTGTCAAGGCAGAATGGTAGCCCAGGAAGGCTTTGTTTAGGGGAAAGTATTGACGTGTCGTTCATTCGTGACAGGAATTATGGAAGCTTGGTCTGTGACAGCCAATACATCATTTTAATCTTAGAATGAAGATGTCCCTAGTTTTGCTGCAAGGGTTTCTTTTGACTATCTTAATACCCTAGAAAGGTACACTTGATTGATTGTAGTCAGAGATATTGTGAGCATCTAATTTCCTGATTTTCCCTTTCATGTCATATTATTCCACATCGATTCTGTCAGCAACATCATACCCTAATAGTTAATTGCATGAGAGGGTAAAGTTATTGACCACAGTTTCATAGCAGGTCAATGGGCTTAGTGATGATGATTTAGAGCAGAGGTTTTCAACCTATGGTCCGCGGACCCCTGGGGGTCCGTGGCGGGTTGCCAGGGAGTCTGCGAGCAAGCCAAGAAAAAAATGGAAAAGCGACCTGTTACAAAGACGTTGCTTACTTGCTTGGTCCAGTTTTCCTCTATTCAGAAAATCGGCCATATCTATTCTATCTGTTATAGGCGACAATCTTAGAGACTTAGACAGTGTTCCCTTCTGGTAAGCTGCCGCTTAATATTCGATTTGTGTAGTCAGAGTAGTCAGTAGTGTTCACTACTCACTACTCTTCTGTTGTGCACTGTAGTGTTAGCGAGACTGAGTGACATTGTTGGTGTGCCTTAATAATATTGCTTACTTACCATGCATTTACACCACAGTGACGTCACTGTTAAACGAAAAGTGCGCAAGCATGTAAATTTTAGATTAGTTTTGATAATTTTGTTTATCAGTAATAGTAATTAAACTGTCCAGTGTGTATTGCTGAGTATGGAGAAATTTCTGAAGAGAAAAGCTGACCAGAAACCAGAAGATTCTGATGATGAAGGGGATAAGGGGGAAGGAGAGGCTTTGGAAGACTTTTTGTTTAGTAAGGTGCTCCCAGGGCGTACAACCAGTGAAGAACCTTTCCGTGTGCTTGACATTTTTTTGTACAATCAGCATTGGTGTGGATACAGTGTATTGGAGTATGCACGGATGGTGCTGCCGCAGTGACGGGATGGAAGTCGGGTCTAGTCGCATGAGTGAAAGAAGTAGCTCCACATGTAGCAGCAACCCACTTCATGATTCACCGTGAGGCTTTGGCTGCAAAGGATATGGATGAAAATCTTGTGGATGTGTTTTCCACATGCATTAAAACCATTAACTTTATCAAAGCCAGGCCGCTCAATCATCGTTTGTTTGAAAACATATGTCATGAAATGGAAGCCGAGCATAAGCATTTGTTGCTACATACAGAAGTCAGATGGCTGTCACATGGCTGTGTTGTGCAGCATGTATATGAATTGCGAGATGAACTGCTCATTTTTCTAAATGAGCATAACAGATCATTGGCATAGTTCTTGACAGATGAGACATAGGTTGCCAGATTAGCTTATCTTGCAGATATTTTCAACATTTTGAACAGCTTAAATCTATCATTGCAAGGACCTGGCTCAAATGTTCTGAAAACGCAGGACAAAATCAATGCCTTCCAGAAAAAACTCCGTGTCTGGAAGGGAAGATGCGAGCATGGCGTCTATGATATGTTTCCGTTGCTGGCTGACTTTCTGACAGTGAACGAGACTAAGACAGAGGCCATTGTGAGCATCGTTTTGAACCATATTCAACAGCTGTCACATTATTTCCATGAGTATTTCGGCGACGATGACACGAGCATGTTTGATTGGATTCGAAATCCGTCTGAATGCATGCTTACTGATTTAACTGGACGTGAACAAGAATTGGCTGAACTGTCATCTGACAGGACTTTGCGCTTACAATTCAACTGAATGTCACTGTTGTCGTTCTGGATAGCATGTTCCCAGGAGTATCCACTGCTGTCCGGCAAAGCCGTCAATGTTCTGTTACCATTTACAACCTCTTACTTGTGCGAAATAGAATTTTCTGCAGTCACTGCCACAAAAACCAAATACAGATCAAGACTGAATATTGAGGAGGACATACGCATATGTTTGTCGCACATACCACCACGTTTGGACAAATTCTGCAGTGCTATACAGGCACAACCACATTGAACAGAAAACTGAAAGACACCACTGGTAATTATCAGTGATTGAAATAGTTACTATTTCAATAGGGCCTATATGCAGTAATTTAAGTGTTGTATGCATGAATTATCGATTGTTTGATTTTGTGGGCTTTGGGGGTCCGCCATCTAAAAAGGACATGTTCTGGGGGGCCGCTGCATGAAAAAGGTTGAAAACCACTGATTTAGAGAACACGCATTGGTCTTGAGACTTTCCTCCCAACCCACATTCTTATCAAGTTTAGCTTCCTCCTGGGACCCAAGGATTGTTCAGTTTATCCAATGGATTCCTTCGGGAATGAGAAAAAATTGTGTTACATTTGCTAAAACAACAAATGTAAGGCTGAGAAACTAATGTCCATATTACAGCATGTAGCCCACGTGCTGACTGTTACAAAGAGCAAGAAATGTTTAATGAGTGTTTTGATTCCAATTGAAATAAGGGATGTTTCATTAGTTGTGGTCATGTCCTTTCATCCTGATATACATCTTCATCAAACTTTTATTGCACATATGCAGCAATGCAGTGAAAGTTCATTATGTGCTCTCTGTAGCAACAACAAATCTATTTAAGGACTGCGGAAAAGAAGGAATGATTCTTCCTTGCCAAAATAAACCTTGAGGAGGAGAGTTAAGTGTTTGAAACCTTTAATGGTTCACAAAGGTACTTCACCTGAAGTCTACGGTAAAGTTACAAGTCTGTAGGCTTGATCCTGATCATATGCTGAGTCAAAATCATCATTATTTGATTTCATAAAAAATAAATATTTGTGCAACATCTTTCAGAACATACCAAAGCAACTTACAACCAAATGGATTACTTTTTGAAGTGAAGTGGCTGAAGTAAACTAGTAAACACGGCAGCCAATTTAAACCAGGCAAGCTGTAAAATTTATAAGAGGTTCAGATGCTGGAATTCCCATGTGCAGGCAATGAATAAGTCAGACAGGAAACACAGTAAGCTTAAACACATCTTTTCTACAACTCTCAGTTCAAGTTTGCCAGTCACGAAGGTCCCAATGAGCAACTAGGGATCCTTGCAAAGCTCTAATAGACAGCAGTGTGATGATGACCAGATTCTCTATTCTGGCCATATTGCCTGCAGAATAAATATAAGCCAAGTCACTTGGGATAACTCCATTTCTCTTCTTCAGAACTGTGCCATATAAACTACCTGAAAGAGTGGAGAAGTCTATTTCACCTAAATGAAAATCAAAAAACAAAACTGCAGATGCTGAAAATCTGAAATAAAATCAAAAATTGCTGGAAAGACTCAGCAGGTCAGAAGGTTGCTGTGAAAAGAGAAACAGAGTTAACGTTTCAGGATAAAGATCCTTCACCTGAACTGGGAAGGGGAGAAGGACAAGTTTGTGTGAAGTCCCATCTCATCTAATTGTCATTTTTACATATGTCTCTGGAATGGGACATAAGGCCAGAACTTTCTGCAGCTGAAGCAGGAAAACTATCAATTGAACTACAGCTGATTCCCCTTATGCATTACCATAAAACACTGCATTGAAAGGGAGCACTGTACTTCTTTTATCCACTTAAGTGGATGAGAATGACTTTCTGGCATTATTTGCAGTAACATAAGGATATAAAAGAAAGATAAAATCTTATAGCCATAAAATGGATACTGCTGTGCTGAACACTAGGAAGAAAGCTTAAAACAAAGAGTTTAAATTTTAATGTACAGTCAAAGCTGATGTACAAGCTGTGGGATAATATGTCACCCGCAGCAACCAATAGGAAAGGAAATATTTTTACAAACAGTAGGCACAATCACAGAAAGCTGCATTGCCTAGAAATTCATCTCCTGTTTGGTAGCACTAAACATATTAGATAGTGGCATCAGTTTGCTCTACACTGCCTCTTGAAGGGATTAGAGATAGTCAGCATAATTTTCTGCAGGGGAGGTCCTGTCTCACAATTTTGAGTTTTTTGAAGAAGTGACAGAGATGATAGATGAGGGTGGGGCAGTGGGTGTTGCCTACCTGGACTTTAATAAAGCATTTGTCAAGATCCTTCATGGTAGGCTGGTCCCGAAGTCCATGGTGAATAAGTAAATTGGACCCAAAGTTGTCTTGGTCATAAATAACGGAAGGTAGTGATAAAGAGGTGTTTTTCTGACTGGAGGTCTGTTACTAGTGGTGTCTCACAAGGATGATTGCTGGGTCCTCTGTTGTTTGTAACATATGTTAATGATTTGGTTAAAAATGTAGGTGGTCTGATTAGTAAGTTTATAGATGACAGGAAAACTGGTGGAGTTCTAGATAGCGAGGAAAGATACAGCAGGATATAGATCAGCTGAAAATTTGGGTGGTGAAATGGCAGATGGAGTTTAATACAGAGAAGTTTGAGGTGAATCATTTTGGGAGGTCAATTACAAGAGTAAAGTCCACAGTAAATGGCAGGACCTGTAACAAGGAACTTTGATGTACAGAGGGAGCTTGGGGTGCAAGTCCATAGCTCTCTAAAAGTGGCAACATGCGTGAAAAGGCGGTAAAGAAGGCATGCAGCATGCTTGCCTTCATCAGTTAGGACACTGAGTATAAAAGTTGGGAAGTCATGTTGCACCTGTATAAAACATTGGTTAGGCCACATTTTGTAGTATTATGTGCAGTTCTGGTCACCACATGATAAGAAGGATGTGGAAACATTAGAGGGGGTGCTGAAAAGGTTCACCAGGATGTTGCCTGGATCAGAGAGCTTTAGCTATAAGGAGAGGTTGGACAAACTTGGATTGTTTTCTCTGGAGCATCAAAGACTGAAGGTCGACCGGAGAGGAGTATATAAAACAATGAGAGGCATAGATAGGGTAGATAGTTAGGGTCTTTTTTCCCAGGTGGAAATGTCAAATACTAGAAGACATAGGTTTAAAGTGAGAGGGGGAAAGTTTAAAGGAGATGTAGAACTTAGAAAACCTACTGTGAGGTAAGTTTTTACACAGAGTGGTAGATGCCTGGAACACACTGCCAGGGGAAGTCGTAGAAGCAGATATGATGGTGACGTTTAAGAGGCATTTAGACAGACACATGAACAGGCAGGGAAAAGAGGGAAATGGGCCATGTGCAGCATATAGAATTAGTTTAGATCAGCATCATGGTTGGCAGAGAACAGTGGGCCAAATAGCCTGTACGCTTCTACATCTTACATTCTGCAAAGTCACTTCCATTGACTGCAATGGAATGAATTTAGGAAACAGAGTATAACATGCTGACAATACTATATGTGCAATGACAAGGATCAGGGGTAAAATTTTAGTTACATATCTTTGGAGAGTGATGAGAATAAGATTATTGTGAAAGAGTACAAAGACATTGTTAGATTCATCCAGTCACTCCAAGTGGACTCTATGACAAAATTTGTCATAATCAATGCTTATTTTCCTGCCAGTACCTCAAAACAGAGTCATAAATTTCACTCCTGTTTGGCGTACCTTGCTGCATACAAATTAACTACAGTGCTCCCCTACATGATATTATTGACCGGCCTTCAACAGTTTCTAATTGGATGTTTTAGAACATTTTGATGTAACAATATATGTTGTGTATGTGAAAGTGGATAGTTTCCTTTGCTGTTTCTGAAGCACCCTGGTGTTTCTAAAAATTGTCATATCAAGTGCAGAAAAATCACAGAAACATCAGTGAAACCTTAGTCAAGTCTAAGTTGCAATTGGAATTGGAATTGCATGATTTTAAATGTTGGTTTAAAAATCATTTTTCATAAACCCAATCATACTTCCAAAACTGGCCACTTCGTAATAACTGAGATGCTTCAACTGGTGGTACTTGTTAGAACGCCTTCAAGAAGGCCCTTCATATTGACCTTTCTTTTAGGTATAATGCAAAACTCTTAAATATTAAAAGAAATGTTTTACTAGAATAGACAAGGGTACACCAGTGAAATAGGAGAGGATTGTTTCACTTTTTAAGTCATTACTAGTGGTGTAAAATCAAGTTATTCGCACATTAGACAAGACCATCTTATTAAAAAGGCTTATGTTTGTGATAATCCCTTCTTGAAATGCACTAACCACTCTGCAGCAGGCCACCACACTTAAGTACACTGATGAGTATGTTTTAATGCAAATTGCTAAGAAATTCATCCCAGTTGATGATGGTAATGCACTGCATTCTGCCTCTTTAATCTAGTTCCATTTTCAATGGGCATCAATTAGTCATGAATAAAATTTAAAAAAGTGGGATAGAATTTCGCCTTGGGTCTGTAATGTTAAAAATGCAATTCAGTAACAGTTGTGTTTTGGGTCCACTCTTGAAATTCAGGTCTTTTGATTTGAGGAAGTGGAATACATTGAAGTCAATGGAACTGAATTTCAGAAGTGGAGTACAATGCACAGCCAATACTGTCTGTGTTGTGTGTATACTGCCTATATTGTGTGTTCACTACTTGCAGCTACAAATGGATTTCTCCACCAGTATGTTTTCACATGTCTTCTGGAAAACAAAACGCAATAAGTTTTTTCTTCATTTTGGCAGTTTCTTCATTAGAGGCAACTTAAGTGACTAAATAAAAACTCAGATTGAAACTATCAGATCAACTTAAAACTTCTCTGCTTCAACATTTTGCACAACCAGAAGTTTAATCAGCCTCTAGTTCTCCATTATATTGATTTGATTGCTGCTGACAGCCTCCAGGCTGTGCCTTCTGACTGACCTGATTGATTGGTATTGACAACTTCGAATCCCAATGAAAATAGCTGATTTTTCTAGTTAAACACTGACTCGTAGTTTGGAGAGCAGATGGATGGTCTGGATGCTGATGACATTTTCCATCAAGTGCCATATTTAAGTGTCAGTTTACATTATATGAGCAAAGATTGGTCCTTGAATTGACGATTTGCTCATTTGCAGTATGTGTTCTACCATTTGAGGTAAGATAGACTTTTCAATATTGCTAGACCTTCTCAGTCTTCTCCACACAAGCAAGTTACAAAGAAATTTTTTAACAACAACTTTACGATCTCATTACATAGCACACAGAAGAAGTCTTACATCTGTTGTGTATTAATCTTTACCTATCTCTTGAATTAAATAAACTACACCCATCAATGATATTAAATTCAATCAGGGAAGTGGAGCAAAGAATTAAAGTGACTGGCAATTGGAAGCTGAGGTCATGTTTGCAGACTGAAAGCTTTCCATAAAACACTCAATGCAGAGGCGAGAACATCATAAGCAGCAAATACAGTACAATAAATTAAAGGATGTAAAAGTGAATTTTGTTTCACCTGATAAGGTCACTTGAAGCCTTAGAGAGTGGAAAGAGAAAAGCTTAACGGGCAGGTGTTACATCTCCTGTAATTACAAAAATGGTGATGTGGGAAGGACAGAGGGTACTGCTGGAGACAGAAAAGTGAGCCAGAGCATTCCAAAGGGAATGGTCCCATTGGAATGCTGAAAAGGAAGAAGAAGGGAAAATTTGTTAGGCCTTTGCATCACACAGGAGGAGTTAAAACATAGTGAAAGATGATATATTCAATGTACATATTGGTGGAGTAGAATATGAGGACCAGGAGATTCCTGTCCAGGTTCTGGGACTGGAATGAAGGGGAGAGAAGCATGAGAAATAGAACAGTTATGTTTGAGGAACCTGTCAACTATGCTGGAGGGAAAACCATGACTGAAGACACAAGAAGACATGTTGGAAGCACTGATTACTAACTTCTTCTCAGCTGCTCAGGGTCTGGGAAACGAATTTGGTTGGACCATCTATTTATTTAGGTTTATGTCTTGAACTCTTTAGAAAATAATTCTGCCCCAAATGAAATATGCTTCAAAAGTAGTATTTTCCCATTTATTTTTGGCTGGCTTAATAAAAGACAGGGAGCTGAATAAGGCATTATGTGAACATGTCTCCACCTTCCAACCCGAATATCCTTCAGAAGGAAACCAGTAATGTGCAAACGTGCAGAAGCTTTCAAAACCCCACCTGAGAGAGGGGATGAAGCTGGGTCACTGACAGCATTTAAGATGTGTTGAGATGGGCACTTGAATCTCATAGGCATAGAGGGTTATGGACCAAGTGCTGGGCAATGGGATTAATACAGAAGGCTGCTCACTGGTTGGCGTGGATGTTGGGCTGAATGGCCTGTTTCCATGTTGTTTGATTCTATGATGTGTTTTAAGGTTCTTCCTTAGATCATTCTCTATGTTTTTTCCCTCTCCTTCGTTTTAAGCATTCCAAAGGGTCCACTCCCTTGGGAAAGCTCTGGCACACCCCTTTGTTTCCAGCAATACTCACTCAGCTTCCTACAATATCTTTTCTGTAATTACAAGACTTGCAATGACTGCCCTTTCACCTCTTCCCTTCCCACTGAAATACCATTGAAAATTGCTTAAATTTTGCAGTTGGCTTTTCTTTCTTGAGATTATGTAAATTCAATATTTTACAACTATAAATCAACCAAGTTCAATCAAATAATCTAGTTTATGAACCACATTAATTATTTCATGGTGCATTTTTCCTATTTATTTCATGAATGCAGCCATTTGTTTCTAGAGCTTACAGCATTTTGTATTTATTTCCAGGCTTTGCTTATTAGTTCAGCCTCTGTTTTAGTCCTTGCATTACCTCTAGTCAGAACAATATTACTCCATCTGTTGAAATTAATTTTACCAGGGCCAACCAATACGTTCTTAGTCTCCGATCAATTCATCTAACCATATTCAATGGTAAAGACAGTTGAAACATTTTAATGGGAAACAAAGTAAAACAGGACAAAACCCTTGAGTGTAGGTTAGTTAATGATTCATGTTCTGTTCGCTTTGTCCATTTTCTCCAGTGATCTCAAGGTGGGTATACATCTTAATCTTTGGTATTCCAGTGGGCAGCTTGGCCTGCTCATTCATCAAACATGCTAAATTTGAAGGAACTGAATCTTAGATCCCTCGTGTTCGGAAGTCTAAAGTGATCTGCAATGTGTATTTTTAGAAAGCTCTCACTCTTATTTCTCTTCTCTACTTCTGCTTTGATCCTTTATGGAGTAGGCAAGAGGGAGCAATGAAATGTAGCAGAATTCAATCAGAATTAATTTCCATGTGCCAGAACTTGGATTGTGTAGGTCTGAAATTACAAATAAATGTATAATTCCCATGCCAGAGCACCAACAATATTTGATGGAGTACGGATTGGCACAGATGTAAGAAAGATATTTCTTAAAAATAAACATAAAACAGTTTTGAAAATTATATCATTCTGAATAAAGCAGTATACGTATGCAAGTTTTTTCTGTTATTTCTCTTTGGAGATTCACATTGAATCCTTACACATTTTCTGTCCAATGTGCCCACAAGTCACCCATGGCCAAATAGATGATAATCAATATATGAAACATATTACAAAGCACATCAAGGTGCAGGGGGATGCACACTTTTACATAAACTTCCTTGTGATATTCTGTCTGGGAGCTATCAGTAATATCTGCTCAGGCACATGAATTGTCAAGTTAAATACAGCAAATCATTGCTAGCAGTCGATTCATTGTGATATTGTTTTGTCTTATTTTTCAACACCATGATGAAAAACATTTTAACTCAAGTCTAGATTGTCAGTCTATGGACATCAGTTTGGATCCAAAATTAAAACCTGTCCTAAAACCAGCTGAACCATAACAATTCCAAACAGGACACAAGCCCAAGGACCTATCATTTTTGCTATTCACCCAAAATGACCCTTACCTGGAATCCTGCCCAGTGCACGCAGCTCACATCCATTCAATCCACCATTAAGGGCTTTGGATCCCATGTCTATGTGTCCAACTTTTTAAACTTATTCCCAATCCTTGCACAAACACATTTATTTATAAAGAGCCAGAATCTGCTGACACAGCTCAATCCAACTTAAGCCTGGCACCCTAAAACCTGATTCAAGGCAATCTGGATGAACATTGGACATGTTGCAGCCTGCAGGGCTCAATATTGAATTCTTCTTTATGTTGTATCATAGGTCCTGTCAGGCTTAGGTTGGGAAGCCACACTCTAAGTCATTTGACTCCCGTGTTTACCGATCTACATTGTCATCTGGTTGAGCAATGCCTTACAGTCAAAATTTATATCCTTCTTTTCAAATCCAACATGGGTACATTTCTCTATATCTCTATCATCTCCTCTCATCATATAAATCTCTCATATTTGCACTCATCTAACTCTGGACTCCTGCTTATCCCCTAATTTAGTTGTTCCAGCAGAGGCAGTCATGCCTTCGGCTGCCAAGGCCCTAAGCTCTGAAACTCCGTCTTCAATCACTTTGCTTCTCTACCTCTCTTTCCTCTTTTAAGACGCTCCATGAAATGTTATCTATTTGATAAATGTCATCTGTCCTCATATTTCACTTTGTGCCTCAGTGTCAATTTGTGCCTGAAAACAGTGCTGTCCAATGTCTTGAGATATTTTTCAACATGAAAGGCACTTCCTAAAAGTAAATTCTGACTGCTGAGTGCTCGACTTTCAAGCTGAGGCTGTGTGTGTTTTCAGGATCTATACATTGCAGGCAGTGCTCCCTTGTGACTGAAACCCTTGTCCTTCTTGGTGGTAGAAGTCACAGGTTCGGGATTTGTTGGGTGAAGTCTCAGTAATGTTATTGATGGTACACACTGTAGCCCTTCTACATCAGTGGTGGAGGGCCTGGACATTTAGAGTGGTAGATGAGGTATCAGTCGAGTAGACTGCTTTGATTTGAATGTAGTATATAATATTGGAAGAAAAATCATTGAAGAGGCAACTGAATAAGATTGGGCTTAGGTCAAAGCCCTTGACTGTACCTCATCTTGTACCTCTGCTCTCACCCCTTTTTCTGGATAGCCCCTGGTCCTCACCTTCCACCCCTCCCAGCTTCCACATTCTTCATGATTTCTGCTAGCTCCAACAAGATTTAACTACCAGACACGTACTCCCATCCCCATTTTGTATTTTGAAGGGATTGCTCCCTTCGCAACTACCTGGTTTGTTCTTCCATCCCCTCCTATTACTCCCCATTGTATGGCACTTTGCCAAGCAAACCACTTTCCCACCATCCAGGGACCCAAACAGTCCAGGTAATGCAGCAATTCACTTGCAGCTCTTTCAATCTAGTGTATTGCATTATGTGTTCACAATGTGGTCTCTTATAGATTAGACAAACCAAGTGCAGACTGGGTGATTGCTTTGCAGGATACCTGCACTTAGTTTGCAGGAGTGACCCTGGGCTTCCGGTTACCTGCCACTCTAATTCACCATCCCACTCTCACTCTGACCTCTCTGTCTGTGGCCTCTACATTGTTACAATGAGGACCTACATAAGTTTGAAGGCCACACCTCATTTTTCGATTGGACATGTTGCAGCCTGCAGGACTCAATAATGAATTCTCCAACTTCAGACAACTTGTTCTTTCTTTATGTTGTATCAGGACTGGCCATTTTTCCTGCCAGTCCCAGTAGGCCTGACTTCACATTAGCAACACATTGCACAGGCTCAAGAGCTTAACTGTCCATTTAATGACTGCATCATTTCACCCTATTGCAGATGTTCCCCTTGTTCCACCCATTACCCTCCTCCCTCTTCTCTGCCATTTAGATTAAGTCTCTTCCTCTCTTTCTCATTTCTAATGAAGGGTCTCTAAACTGGAACATCAACAGTTTCTCTTTCCTCAGATGTTGCTTGACCTGCTAAGTTTTCTGTTTTTATTCCAGATTTCCAGCATCAGCAGTTTTATTTTATTTTCATTTTTGGGCTCTGGGACTCATTTGAGAAGCTCCTGCAGTGGCTGGGATGATGGATCTCTGAAAACCACAACCACCTTTCTTAGTGTGAGGTATGTCTCCAAATACTGAAGTTTTTCTCCAGCAATGCCCATCAATTTCACTTTTACCAGGCACTATAATGCCACATTTGGTCAAATGCTGATTGATGTCAAGGGCAGTTACCTTACCTCACCTTACTCACCTCACCTCACCTCACCTCACCTCACCTCACCTCACCCCTGAATTTAGTTCTACAGCCATGTTTGGAATAAGTCTGTGATGATGTCTAAAGTCCAGCGATCGCGGAAAAACCGCAGTGTATACCATCCACACAACATACTGTAGTTACTCACCTCGTCGACTCTGGCAGTAACTCCTAAAGCCATGGTCTATGCCACCAAGAGGACAGGAGCAACATGCAACACCACCACTTGCTTGTTCACCTCCAAGCTGCACACCACTGTGACTTCATCATTGCTGGGTTTAAGTTCAGGAACCCAATACCCAACAGCTCTGTTGGAGTACCTTCACCTGAAGGACTCCACTGATCTAAGTTGCCTGCTCAATACCATCTTCTCAAGGGCACTTGAGAGTGGATAATAAATGCTGACCTTTCCAGTGGTGTCCAAAATCTAAAAATGAATTTAAAAAACAGGTTACTATGTATAAAATTCATAAATAAAAGAATTAATTAACTCGTTATCAAAAATTCCGCTTCTGCTGGTTCACTAACCTGGTTTAATGAAAATTTGAACAGATTGCATTGTACTTGTTAATTTGGGGGAATTGAACTGTAATGTTTGTGGATGTATTCAATGTAAGTCATAGAGTCATAGAGATACATAGCACAGAAACAGGCTCTTTGGCCTGCCAAGTCTGCTCTGACCATCAAGCACCCATTTTTTTCACTAACCCTACCCTAATTCATTTTATTCTCTCCACATCCCCATCAACTCCCCACAGATTCCACCACTCATTTACACACCGGGGGCAATTTACAGAGGTCAATTAACCTACCAACTTGCACAATCTTGGAATGTGGGAGGAAATTGGAGCACTTGGAATAAACTCACCAATCACAGGGAGAACGTGCAGGCACCACACAAATAGCACTTGAGGTTAGGAGTGAACCCAGATGGCCAGAGTTGTGAGGCAGCAGTTCTACTAGTTGTGTCACTGTGTCACTATAAATCATCATAAATATAGCCGGTTTGTAGAAGAAAGAATATTCTTGGGAAACAATGGATGCTGAACATTTTTGATGAATGATCAGCCATTACCCTTAATGATAATTTTATACCTAACATTGGAGTTCTGGAAATTCTGGACATAATCATTTCTATATTGGTTATGATGCAGATTTTAGCACGGCCATGTTACATGAAATAATTTTCATTCTTACAGGAGATTTGTGAGTTGCTGGGTAGGCTGCCTTTAGTGTGCATGTCTAATTACTGAGCTGCCTTTTTAAACCACAGCACTTCCTGTGGTGAAGACATTCCCATAATAATGTAAGGGAAGGACCTGTTGGAATTTGCTGCACAGAAATATATTTCCAAGATGGGATGAAGGGTACTTGGTAGGGAAATTACCACATACCAACTCTATGTGGTAAGGGGTGCAGGCTTGGGAGGTGTTCAAGGGGAGGTCCTGAAGGAAACTTAAACGTCAGCTATGGTATGCATAAGCAAATGTTATTGAAAGCGCACAGAATTCAGAACTTGTTGGAATTAGAAAGAATGTTGGCATTAATTAATTAATGTCTCATTATATCTATTGTAACGTGGCAGATTTATTGCAGATGATGCTGAGTTACTTTTGTTGTTGTGGGTGCATTCATTGAGGCAAATCAAGAGAATTCCATTACACTCATTTATGCCAATTTAGGGAAACAGAAAGTAAGTACTTCATAGGATATTGCCAGCAGTTCCTAGCCTGGTTTGCTCCCTCCATGATATATCCATCCTATTCTGAACTGTTACATTTCCTGACTTGCTACTTCTTCCTTTGCTTTACTTCTCATAGGCTATTCAGTTTCATAAATGCCATTTTGAAACTGGTGAAGTAAGTTTTAAGCGAACCCAATTCAATTAGAATGAAACTATTGCTCATCAATGCTAAATACAAAAGGAAAGAAGATACATCAGTTTTAAATCATCAAGACATATTATAAAGAACATGCACATCAGCAGTGCAAAACTTGCTGAAAATGTACCAATATAACTCATAAGCCTTTCACCTTTAATATATATTTCAGGTTTACTGGTTTTACCCATGTACCGTCGACACTTAAGAAAGCTCTAACTTCAATCAAAGTGGTCTGAAAATGAAGGCAGCATAAAAGGGAGATGAGGCTGTTGTTTTAGCCCACAGTACTTTTATCTCGACAAGCTAAATCTGGGAACAAGATGCACAGAAGCCTTTCTGTGTCTAGTGGACATTGATATTTCAAAGTGAGATTAGACTGGTTTTATGCTTAATATAATTAAGCTTGAGTCCAAAGGACAAATTAGAACAGGAAGGATTGGTCATATCTCAGGATATTATTGTTGCAATTTATGCTTCCTGAAGCTGAGACACAATAACAGTTGTGTACACCTTATGTGCTATGTTCTCTAAAACAGGCTATTAGCCCAATTGCTGATGTATAAATTCTGCACAGACCTTCACTTTTACCTATTTCACCTACTGTGCTCATCATTCTCCTTCATGTATTTCCTTGTTTTTCTATAGATGCACTTTTAGTTCTCACTTCAATCACACCATGGGAGAGTGAAGTCCAGATACTCATCACTCTCTGGGAAGGAAGTTTCCCCTGTTACGGACTCAGTGAAAGTCCCTTTAAGATAGAGAGATAGAGTGTGTGTGTGTGTGTGTGTGTGTGTGTGTGTGTGTGTGTGTGTGTGTGGCGTGCTTACGTCAATAGAAGATAAAGGACGTAATGACGTTGTTGAAGAAGTCAGAAGCAGGAGAGAGAGAGAGAGAGAGAAGGGAGAGAGACACCAGCCTGCTAGTGTTCTCTATCGATGGATGAGAAACAATAACTGTGTCTGCCACTGAAATCCATGTATGGAAATTGGAAGTAATCCGGTGGAGTTCACTTTGTTGCTGACCTGTAAAAGGAAACAGGTATTTATGTGTGGACGACCACGATTCGGGATGCTTTTCGGGGTGAGGAAGTCACTACCAAGTAAACACTGCAGTGTCGTTTGGGTTCCATCGTGGAACATTTGGATTTCGTATTTACTCTCTCTATGTTTCTCTACGTCTACGTCTTATCTTCAGACAACAGTGGTTGTTGAAGAAGCCCTTGCTCATGTTTCACCTTATGGCTTGCAGAACTGAACTTTAAGAACCATTCCTGAACTTGGAGTTTGGGACTTTGCCACACACACACAAAGAGTTTAGTTTTAGGGGTTAATGTTCAAGGTTTAACATTTTTGAATTCTAACATACTAACATTTTCACTTTTATTTTACGTATGGTCATAAGTAGTGATTAATAAAATAGTTTTTAACACTGAATCATGCTCAGTGTGTTTCTTTTGTTGCTGGTTCGTGACACCCCTCAGTAACTTACTGGACTAACTTGGTGGCTATTATTCCTAGTTTGGGGCTATTCCCTTCATTGAGCAGTCGCAGAAGCACAAAACCAAACATGCCTAAAGTTTGTGAGAAGAGACAAATTCTTACTTTTAAATCAATGAATAGTTTCAGTTATCCAAAGTGCCTCAATATGTCTTTTCTCTTCAACGTTGTTTTCACAAATTTTTGTTCAAATAATGTGGAAAAAATATTGCTTTTGAAACAAAATTAGTTCTACAGGGGGCTAGATTCCACCTACAAGCCAAACATAAGCAGATACCTAGCCTAATGCTCCATTGGAAGGTTTGTTCTTTTCCTTCCCTCGATGTTCTGCTTTCCTCTCAACGTCCTTGGATTTGATGCTTTTTGGAGTTTAGTTCCATTGCTGTAGCCTGTCTTATGTCTGATCAGCCCTTTTTCAGCTTTGAGGGACAACGGGGGCTGCTGCTAGTCTTCTCTGTCAAGGGGACTACCTCACTTATCTTCATTTCCCTTCCATCTCCACTAGGAGCAACTTGTTAGCATTCATCAACAAGAAGCCAGACTCACTTTCCCTTTCTGATCCCAGGAGTATGAAACCCACTGTGGATGTGATCAGTAAAATCAATGAAAATGCAATTAAGAACACCAAAAGTAAAAATAATATTATAATTACTTTATCCATCCTTTCCTTTTGGAATAGGCCTACTTATTTCAATATAGATGAAACCCTCTGAAGAACATAGAACATAAAACAGTACAGCACAGGAACCAGCCTTTTGGCCCACAATGTTGTGTCAAACTAATTAAACTAGTAATTAAATACATAACTGAACTAATCCCTTCTGTCTACACAATGTCCATATCCCTCCATTCTCCACACATTCACGTGCCTATCTAAGAGCCTCTTGAACACCTCAATTGTATTTGCCTCCACCACCACCCCGGCAGCATAATTGAGGCACCCACCACTCCCTGTGTAAAAATCTTGCCTGCACATCTCATTTGAACATAACCCCTCTCTTCTTAAATGCATGCCTTCTAGTATTAGAAATTTCAACTATGGGAATAAAATACCAGCTATCTACCCTATCTCTGCCTCTCATAATCTTATAAATCTCTATCAGGTCTCCCCTCAGCCTCTTTCATCCCAGAGAAAACAACCCAAGTTTATCCAAACTCTCCTTATAGCACATGTCCTCTAATCCTGGCAGCATCCTAGTAAACCTTTTCTACACCTTCTCCAAAGCCTCCACATCTTTCCTATAATGGGGCAACAGAACTGAATGTAATACTCCAGATGTGCCCTAATTAGAGTTTCATAAAGCTACAGCATAACTTCCTGACTCTTGAACTCAGTGCCTTGACTAATAAAGGCAAGCATGCCATATACCTTCTATACCCTATCAAACTGTGCAGCCAATTTCAGGGAGAATATAGCATGCTCATAACTAAACATTTCCTCTCACAAACAGAATAAACGGAGGTATTCTATAGAAGTTACAATCAATAGCAACTTCCAGTTTTCTAACTAGCTGTAGTATTATGGAAAAAGATTAATCAGACACAGGGCTATTTTATCAAATAACACAAATTAAGTCAAAATTGCAGCGCTGTGTTCACTATACTGCTGTAATTATGGAGGAATCATACTGGAAACTTATCCCTAACCCTAAATCATGCATTCTAGACTTGCCACAGAGCCCCATTCTGGGGTGGATAAAGGCAAGTCAAATTGAACTATGAGAATGAAAATGTGGTCCACATTAAAAAGGCAATCAACAGTGAGGTTAATAATCCTGGGCGAAAAGATTATTGGCAAGAAGAGCAATCCTTCTGCTGCCCACAAACTCACACCATAATGCTTACACAAAAACATGGAAATGGGGTTTCTTCTCCAGTTCTGCCATACCTATGACAGTGGTGAAAGAAAAACTTTGAAGAAATTCTAGGTCAATGTTGCATCTTCAAAGTACTTATTCATTCTTTTTTAAAGCAGTAAGTTTTCTCTTCCTTCTCCCATTTAGTTCTGCGGCTCCTTCGTCATTTAATGTTGTTCCATCTTCATGGATCATCGAATCATAGAAAATATATAATACATAAGGAAATCATTTGGTTCTTCTTGTTTATGTTGATCAATAAAGAGCCAGCCAATCTAATTCCACCTTCTATTGCCCTACAAGTATAATCCAAGTCCTTATTTAATGTAACAAGCATCTCTGCTTCTCTCATTACCACAGGCAGTAAAGTTGCGATCTCTACCACCCCCTGGGTGAAAAAGAACTTCTGCACCCCCCTTTTAAACTTTTCACCAATTACCTAATTCTACATCTCCTGGATTTTGACCTTCCTGCTGTTTACTCCAGCTAGGCCCCTCATGATTTTATACATCTCAGTTAAATTTCACATCAACATCTTCAGTTCCAAAGAAAACCTTAGTTTATCCAATGTTTCCTCATGGTTAAAATTTTCCAATCCTGCTAACTTTCTCATAAATCTCCATTGCACCCTCTCCAGTGCTGTCTTACCTCCCAGATTCCAGATCTAAGGTGAAATGCCTTAATTTTCTTCCAAACTGGCCCAGTTAAGATTACAGAACACCATCATCAAACAAAAAGAAAGAAAATGTATCTTAATCAAAGCAGAGATTAGGAATTAGGCTTTCAACATCCATTTGTTATTTTGACATAGTTACTTGAACATTAGATGTAATCTTTTGATCTAAGATATAAGATGCAGCATAAAGAACAGGATTTTAGCATTAGGTTTTCCTTCTAAACATTTCATTGCATGATCTTTATTGATTCATTTGGATATGTCATGATAATTTGATTTGTTCATGATGACATTAAAACACCAAACTTCATAAATCAGCTCTTATCTGCAGTAATAGGAACATAGCATCACCAAGGCAATGTTAAACCATAAGTGAATGAAATTATAGATGGTAATGCATTCTCATTGACACATCTAATAACTAAAGAATAATTATTTCTTAGTTCCTGTCTGATTAATGACTGCATATAAAACAAAATAATGAAGACAGAGTACGTTGATGCAAATCATGGGATAATAACAACATCTTGCTTTCAAAGCGTGAGTAACATTTATGGAGCCCTTAACTACTATAACATATGCTACAATGAATGCCTCCAGATAGTTTATAATTTAACTTTATAATTGACACTAATTTCACATGCTGGTTCAAACAACTTTTTTTCTATCACATACTGAAGAAAATTAAATCATTTATTAATCAAGTTAATTTTCAAAAATCCCTAATGGAAAATTTCACTTTTAAGATTAATAATTTTCTGTTCCTCAGCTTGTGTTATGTGCCAATGGACAGATACTGGGACAATTCTATATGGGATTTATGTTGAAGATATAATGCAAGTTTCTTGGGATGGTAAATAAAGTTGAGCATAAAGGGTAAAAGCCGTGGTAGGTTCTTGAACTGTTATAAAAGAGGAAAAAGCGATGAATGTGCAATCAGCTTGCTGTTACGGAACAAACAGCATGACTGAAACAAGGTTGCTGTTTTTGTTTCTACAGGTTGTGTGGTAGCCAATGGTTGGACACAAAATAAGTGATTGGCTGCAAGAGCAGTCCAGCCACCGTAAACCTAGGTCTCAAATGAAATTGGATCCAAACATTATTTGGATGTGGGGGTAGCAACAGTGGGAGCTAAGAGTGGTCAGCACATCTATTAAGAGGTATTGTCAACAATCTTGCCTGACACAGAATTTCCCATGTCTGAAAGGAGAATTTTCTGTTCCACATAATATTTATACAGAACACCAATTTTCGTCTGATATTGGCTGTGGGGATGGGCTGAGCAATCCTCAGGATAGCTACAACTCCTAAAAAGGATTGACCAGTGACGTCACCACTTGCTTACCTTGAAACTAAGCAGAACATGGTGACCAGGAGTATTCCTGAGGAGGTTGTGACTGAAAGTCTCGAGTAAGAGCTCAAGTCTTCCCAATGTCCAGCCAGTACTCAAGACCTACCCAATGTCAGGCCTGATCCCTTGGAATCCAATTGGTTAGGCCCTGCTCTTCCTGGCCCACCCAAAGGCATCAGGTTTACTTGGTACTTGGCCTATCCTAGGATCCAAACTGTGCCTGGCACCCAGGATCAGATTGGGCCTGGTGCGAAGGACCATACAGAACCTGGTGACAGGGACCAGAGACTCAATCAGGACTAGTCCTGTCAGCTGGACCAAAGTCTAGATCCAGATCCGAGTCCTTATCCAGCTCTAAACTCGGAGATACCATCTAGGTGGGCTTACGACATTCACCATTATTCAGGTACAGTATTAGTGGGCACAGATCTATCACCATATAAGACTAAGGTACCATTGTATTGCACTTGTGTTGGAGAATTGGGAAGGTTAGGAATGGAAGCAAAGAAAATAAATTCCTTTACCAGTTTTGTGCTGTTTATGCCATTGCAGAACTAGACAAACTAGTCAGACCATGCAAAGTGGGTCTTCTGGACAGTTTCACACAAACTTCACTAAAGGGTGCTGAAGTTCGTGTAGATCCATTATTTATATATTAAAGGGTCTGATACTGATTTCAGGCAGCAAATAGGAATGACCAAAACCAACAAGGACCAATATGGGGACAACCATAGTGCTGATAGAGTTAAGGTACTGGTTCCCAGATGTTGGGATATGTAGCCCCCATTTTTCACTTGGAAATATGGCAGAACAGATATTAAATTACTTCAATCATCTGTTGTGTAATTGTACAATGAGAGGGGCTTCAGTGAGAACTCACCCAGAGTGCAGGCTTAGTCTCTTTACCCAAGAAATTATATTCTCGCCAAAGAGGAAGTGCAAAAATGATTCACCAAGCTGATTGCTGGGATGGTGCGACTGTCATATGAGGACAAATTGGGTTGACTAGGAATACACTCACTTAAGAATGAAAGAATAGGGATCTAGCTGAAATGTACAAAATACTAACTGTGCTCAATGGCTGAATGCAACGGGGACATTTTCCCTGGCTACAGGGTTGAGAGCAAAGTGTCACAATGTGAGGATAGGGGACAGGACACTTAGGACTGAGGTGAGGAGAAGTTCTCTACCACAGACATCTGTGGAGGCAATGTGGTGAACATATTTAAGGAAGAGGTATATTGATTTCTTGAGGTATCAAGAGTTATAGGAAGAGATTGGGGATATGGCATTGAGATAGCAGATCATCAAAATTGCACTGAATGGTTGACTGTGCTCGATTGTTGAATTGTCTATACCTGCTCCTATTTTTCTGCATTTCCATAATCCAAACCTTTATTATTATAGTGGAAAATTTAAAGTTACATTTCCAATTTGGATCATATTTTATAGAATTTCTCTTGAGTTCCCTCTCAGTTTCTAGCATGATTTGAATGATTATGGATGCTTCCAAAAAAAGAACAGAAAATACTCAGCAGGCCAAGCATCTGTGAAGAGAATAACAGAGTTAATGCTTCTTTTGATGAAAGGTCCAGGACCGGTAAAGTGTACTTTGTTTTTCTCTCTCACAGATGCTGCCTGACCTGCTGAGTCTTCCGGGATTTTCTAGACACAAGAGATTCTGCAGATGCTGGAATCTGGAGCAATACACAAAAAGTGCTGGAGGAACTCAGTAGGTCAGGTAGCATCTATGGAGGGAAATGAACAGTTGACGTTTTGGGTTGAGACTCTTCAACAGGACTGGAAAGGAAGAGGACAGAAGCCAGAATAAAAAGAGAGGGGGAGGAGCACAAGCTGGCAAGGTGATAGGTGAGTCCAAGTGAGAGGGGAAGGTAGGTGGGTAGGGGAGGGGGGGTGAAAGGGAATGATGTGAGAAACTGGTAGGTGGAAGAGGCAAAGGGCTGAAGAAGAAGGAATTTAATAGGAGAGGACAGTAGACCATGGAAGGGAAGGAGGTGGGAACCCAAGGGAGATGATGGGCAGGTCATGAGGGTGGGGGAAGGGTAAGAGAAGGAGTCAGGGGACCACAGGAATGAGGGAAAACAAAAGGGGGGGAATAAAGGAAAACAGAGGTGGATGGTTTACCAGAAGTCAGAGAAATCGATGTTGATGCCGTCCAGTTGGAGACTACCAAGACAGAAAATGTGGTGTTGCTCCTCCAAACTATATCTGGCCTCAAAGTGACAGTAATGGAGGCCATTGATGGGCATGTCAGTGTGCGAATGGGAAGTGGAATTGAAATGGGTGGCCACCGGGAGATCCTGGCTATTGCAGCGGACAGAGCAAAGCTGCTCCAGGAAGTGGTCACCCAATCTGCGTCAGGTCTCACCGATGTACAGGAAGCTGCACTGGGAACAGCGGATGCAATAAATAACACCCTTAGATTCACTGCCTCACCTGGAAGGACTGTCTAGGGCCCTGAATGTTGGTGAGGGATGAGGTGGGGTTTCCCTTCCACCACCATCAATGCTGCCCTCACCCACACCTCCTCCATTTCCTATACATCTGCCCTCACACCTTCCCCCCCACAACATGACAGGGACAGGGTTCTCCTTGTCCTCACCTACCACTCCATGAGCCTCAGTATCCAACACATCATTCTCCTCAAATTCCACCAAATCCAACAGGATCCCACCACCAGACACATCTTCCCCCCTTCCCCTCCGCTTTCCGCAGGGATCGCTCTCTCTACGACTCGCTTATCCTCTCGTCCCTCCCCACCGATCACCCTCCTGGCACTTAAACCTACCCCTACACCTCCTCCCTGACTGCCATTCAAGGTCCTGGACAGTCCTTCCAGGTGAGGCACGGCTTCACTTGTGAATCTGAGGGTGTTATTTATTGCATCCAGTGCTCCTGGTGCGGCCTCCTCTACATCAGTGAGATCCAACGCAGATTGGGTGACCGCTTCATCGAGCACCTTTGCTCCATCCGCCGCAACAGACAGGATCTCCCAGTGACCGGCCACTTCACTTCCACTTCTCATTCCCACACTGACATGTCTATCCACAGCCTTCTCTGCTACCACGTTGAGGCCAGGTGCAGATTGGAGGAGCAACACCTCATATTCTGTCTTGGTAGTCTCCAATCTGACGGCATCAACATCGATTTCTCTAGCTTCCTGTAACTCCTCCCCTTTGGTTATCCCCCCCTTTCCCCTCCCCCTTTTGTTTTCCCTCATTTCCATGGCCCTCTCATCCCTTCTCTTTCCCCTCCTCTGCCCTCACGACCTGCCCATCGCCTCCCTCTGGTTTTCCCACCTCCTTCCTTTTATCCCATGGTCTACTGTCCTCTCCTATCAGATTCCTTCTCCTTCAGCCCTTTGCCTCTTCCACCTGTCACCTCCCAGCTTCTCATATTATTCCCTTCAGTACCCCCTCTCCTACCTAACTACCTTTCCTCTCTCACCTGGACTTACCTATCACCTGCTCCTCCCCTTCCCCCCACCTTTTTATTCTGGCTTCTGCCCTCTTCCTTTCCAGTCCTGATGAAAGGTCTTGACCCGAAACGTCAGCTATTTATTTTCCTCCATAGATGCTGCCTGACCTGCTGAGTTCCTCCAGCATTTTCTGTTTTGATTTCAGACTTCCAGCATCTTTGATTTTTCAATGGAAGCCTCCAGCATCAGTTCATTTAAAGAATGCAGTTGGGAGCCAAGTCAATCTTTTATTGAATCTACTTAGGAGTGCAGGGGAAGGGGTTGTTTTTTTTTATGCTAAGCTTGTGAGTGAGCCAAAATCACACAATGCACCCCAGGTGCAATCCAGAGAAATGAGAGTCTTCTCTAGCCAGGCTTTAGATGGCAGGAAAATGTATTTTCTGGTACCTACAGTGAATGTCAAATGCCTTAAATCTCACAGGCAATCTGTTGTGTGCAACCAAAATGAGCAAATTTGCTATAAATGTTAACACAGATGCATTTTTCTTCACAGCCCCAAATTTCTCTAACAAGATCATTAAGTAAAATTCCAGTTTTGTATATCAGATGCATTGTACTCTTCTCTTGCATAGCTTCAAATAATCTTGGTATTTTGTTTTGCCTGGTGTGTTTAAAATGTATTTCTATTAGTGTGTTTTTATCTTATTCATCTCTTGTGTCAATATAATTTTATAAAGCAAGTATGTCATCCTATAGTGAACTTGTTCACAAGATTTATTGGTGTCATTTCTTAAACTTGTGTTGTGAACCTCATCTATAATCCAGCTACATGTATAGTGTAATTGGATAAAATAATGCTTAGTGGTTAAGTTGTTGAATGAAATTTTATTGACTGAACTTGATAATATGCATTATACAGCAGGCCTACAGTCCTTAAAGATTGCTTTCATACTTTGTGATATAATTTGGATCCTTTAATTAAGTGACTGACTTGTAATTCATTTTTTAAGTCTAATACTCTACACAAACCTCATAACTGTGTTTCTCAATATGCATTGAAATGCTATCCATCACAAAACTGAAACCAAATCTTACTTATTGCCAAATATTAATGATCACTTACAAATACAAATTTTAATTATTTCTTATTTATGCTGTATTGATGTATTCACTTTAATCCTGGATTCCACTGAGAAACATCTTTTATTCAATAGTCTACTTAATGCTGCAGCAGGAATCAGACTGAAGTAATCTTCAAATACCTTTTGCAAAGTAGTGTGAAATGGTGTTCATTCTTACCCATTATGCCAAGTTCCTTTTTCATTCTGTACCATTGGTGTCCACTCTTTTGCAAGCTGTTATCACATCTGTCACCATCCACTACCCAGCAATATTTATGTTAAGCAATGTAGAACGTTGTAAATTTTACTAAAATTAATAACATCTTGCATTTCAACTCTCTTGCTTTTGGTGAGCATACATATATAATTGATTGACACAGTTGGTTAACACAGTCTATTTTCTTCCATCAGAGAACAGGCAATTTGACATCTCTTCCTGAATGAGATCTGAGAGATAATATGTTGAATGCCCCAATGAAAATCAAAGGACATGTTGTTCAGGGTAAAATATATTAAAACAACTGTATGGTAACTGCTACACAGTCAGCAATCATTTGTGACATTCTAAAATGCCCAGGCTTAAACTTAAGAGCGTCTTTGAGCATCAGCTGTAATTTTTCTGTATTTGTTCGAGAAATTTACAATGTCGAAATATCTCTGAGAGAATTGCATCTGTTAGAGTTTCTTCACCCCTCATCTTGACAGTATCACTGATAGCTTGCCTGTAGGTAATGTGAAACCAGCAAACAAAAAATACAATTCCATAGGAAGCAATATATTTGTGAACATTTAACAGTGTTGCTCCCACCAACATCAGTCTCTGCTAATGTGTGAGCTGCAATCAAAAATAATCCTTCAGGTACTGGTACTGGAGTTGCCATATAAATGCGTCTATTTTTTAATTGTGTACTATTCTGACCATAATTATCCTGCGTAATATATACATGTTTATTCTTAGGTCAGCTAATCAAAATCAACAGTAGCTGAAAACAGGCCTTGGTTCAAATATTATTCAACTAGACCTAATTTAATTTTCATTTTAATTTTGTTGAAGCAATACTGTTTTATTTGAAAAAGAATCAAATAACTAAAAGATAATTTAAAAGCTGACTAGTTCTCGAGCATTGTGAAGATATTTTATAAGCAAATAGTGATGGGAATGTGGGGTATGATTGTAGAAAAGACTGAGCTCTGCTGGAAAATGGATCACATTGAAATAACTGTGGGAGGGACCTGTAGCAATTTGTTCCAGTGTTACTGGCACCTGAAATGTGTTTGTGCATCTTATACAATGGAGTGAGCATTTTCATTTCCAGATAGACACTCTAGTCATCCTTTCATTTTTCTTTGTGCCTTAAATGACACAGATGGATTTTATGAGATAGTTCCACAGTTATTGATGTTGATTTCCTGTATCAGGCCTCGGGACTTCTTTCTTTCTTTCCTGTGTCTCCTTTCACTATTGCTGTCTGGGGTCCAGCAAGGTGCTCTTCCAGACAGACTGGTGGCACACAACACACTTTGCCCAAATGACCTCTATCTTCTTTTTTATTCCTTATTGACAACATGCTTGGACTCTGACTCTATTCTTCTGGGTTAGAGTACTGGCCTTCTGCAGTATCTTATTTTAGATGAGGTTCTACCTTTTTACATCCAAGAACCTCCCAAATCCTGTGCAATATTTTCTAGCAGATATTGGACAATGTAGGCAACCTGAGAGATTGAAATAATAGCATTATTGTCAGATTTAAGAATTGCAAAACTGATGGTACTGCTCTCCCTCACTGGCAGAGTCTTCAGAACAATGTTCATCTGGACAACGGCAGCCAAAGTTATCTACAAGGAAAATATTGGTTTTATTTGAGGGTACAGTTTCATTTTCCACATCCTCACAGACAGATCCTTGAACATTCAGCCAAATGGAACAGCACCACTCACGTCAACTTAATGACCCAGCATGGGAACAACTTCAGGATCTGTACACCAAGTTAAATCTAACTGATTGAAATTATAAAACAGAGATGATTACTTCCTGCAGAATCTGGGACGTCACTGGATAGTTTGGGAAGCATTCATTACTGTAATGTAGAGCCATAGATGAGAATGCGCATTTCAATTCTTAAGCATTGCATTACAAATCTTAGCTGAAGAGGTGGAGACTAGAAGAAAGGTCCTGCATGCCCAGCAGCCAGGAAGCCATTGGGACAATATTGCTAAGAATGTTAATGTCAGAAAAGATGTCACAAGGAACTGGTCCCAATACCAAAAGAATCTGAGTGACATTGCATGGGAGATCAAGGTCAGTGAATACATCAACACAACTAATGCATAAGGACCTGTACCACTGGACTCTCACACTACCCCATATGTCACATTTCCATTCCTCACTGAACAACAATCTCTGACAACTTGACAGTCATGTGCCACAGCCCAGAAAGACCATTCCTCCAAAACAGAGACCTGCATCTCCCACACACTGTTAACTATTTAACCAAGAAAGATACACTACCCAGGTGCAATACATGATACTTACTAACAAACTTCTCCATATCCTGCAGCAGAAACTGGTGCATAAAACAGCACTAGCAATAATATATTATACTCACTGGTATAACAACAGAAATCTGACATTAATAGCTGTAGTATGCATGTATGCAGTTAAACGTAGCAATTTAGAGGTTGTTGTTAGTGATTTGTGCTCTTCGACAAGGAAAGTTGTTTTCACACCTTTTCCAATGCAATTTGCAGAAATTAGTGAACCGAGAAATTCATCTTTAGTTCAGTTACATTCCACGTGTAATGCAGTAGAATCAGAAAGTTTCACTCTGCCTCTGTCAATGAAAACAAATTTTAAAATGCAGTACGATATGCAGACAGTACTATTTTCCATGTTTGTATTTGGATGATGAATTTCTTACCCTGCCAAGAAAGGCAATCCAATTTTGAATCATTGGATAAATAGGGAAAAACTGGGTGTTGCACTGAGCCTTTGGAGTCCCCTGCTTACCAGGCATGTTCATGCATGGAATTCTTAAATGTGCAGTGGCATCTAATAGCATACAATTCATGCTAGGATACCACCTGCAGGTTTGCTCCGTTATGTGTTTAGCCAGGAGATTTGCGAACACTCACAGGAAGTCTGGGCTCCATATCACTTGAAGGTGACCTTCCTGAGGCTGCAATTTGCCTACTGCCACAAAAGATCTACAGCAGATGCAATCTCGCTGGCTCTCCACTCTGCTTTGGAGCACCTGGGCAACCACAAGACATACATCAGGCTACTGTTTACCGATTACAGCTCAGCGTTCAACACCATCATTCCCTCAGTACTAATAACCAAGCTTCAAAACCTGGGCCTCTGTACCTCCCTCTGCAACTGGATCCTCGACTTCCTTATTGGGAGACCACAATCGTGCAGATCTGTAATAACATCTCCTCGCTGATAATCAACACCAGTGCACCTCAAGGATGCATGCTTAGCCCACTGCTTGACTCTTTCTACACTCATGACTGTGTGGCTAAGCACAGCTCAAACACCATCTATATATTTGCTGATGACACCACTGTTGTTGGTAGAATCTCAGATGGCAATGAGGAGGTGTACAAGAGTTAGGTAGATCGGCTGGTTGATTGGTATCGCAATAACAACCTTGGACTCAATGTCAGCAAGACCAAGGAGCTGATTGAGGACTTCAGGAAGGGGAATTCAGGAGAGAACACACCAGTCTCCATTGAGGGGTCAGCGGTGGAAAGGGTGAGCAGCTTCAAGTTCCTGGGCATCAATATCCTGGGCCCAACTTATTGATGCAATTATGAAGAAGGCATGCCAGTGGCTCTACTTCATTAGGAATTTGAGGAAATTTGGTATGTCAACAAAGATTCTTATAAATTTCTATAGATGTACAGTGGAGAGCATTCTAACTGGCTTGCATCACAACCTGGTATGGAGGCTCAAAAGCATAGGATTGCAAGTGTCTGCAGAAGGTTGTAGGCTCAGCCAGCTCCATCACGGACATAACCGTCCCTACCATCGAGGACATCTTCAAGTGGTGGTGCCTCAAGAAGGTGGCATCCATCATTAAGGACCCTCATCATCTGGGACATGCCCTCTTCTCGTTACTACCATCAGGGAGGAGGTACGGGAGCCTGAAGACCCAAATTCAATGATTCAAGAACAGCTTCTTCCCCTCCGTCATCAGATTTCTAAGTGATCCATGAACCCATGAACACTACTTCATTATTCCTTGTTTTATGCACTATTTATTTATTTTTGTAATTTATAGGTTTTTTTGTCTTTGCACTGTACTACTGCTGCAAAACAACAAATTTCACGTCATATGTAGTGGTAATAAATCTGATTCTGATTCTGAGCACTTTCTCATCATGACAACTTCCCGTAGGGCTCTCTCCATTGTGAACGCACCTTCCTCAGCTTGCCATCCCAACGCCACTGGTCAGGGACCTCCTAGCCTAACTCCTTCTGACTGCCATTTCCTACCCATCAGTTCTTCCTACCAGTTGCTACCCTTCACCATGCCTGGATATCCCTCACTTGTGTCGCCCATGATCCAAACTCAGAACCAGACCCTGACTTCTATGATTTCCCTTGAGTGTTTCACAAAAGCAATGCACTTGAAGGAACAGCCTTAAGGTTAATATGGCCTACTCAGTAATGCACAACACCTTGGGCATACTGTTCTACTGAATCTTGCAGCCAAGGAAAATTTGTTAGCTAACTACACTCCACCCAATCATAGCACCTTTCAGGAGCAATTTCAGTACTGTAATGCACACAAAGATCAAGCTATCAGCAAATTTGTCTTCCAGCAATAGCATTGATCTAGACTTCATACTCCTCACATTCATCTCTTCAGTTTGGTTACAAAAATATAATTCAACCCATAGTGTGGCAACGTTCCATGACAAAATTATGTGTAAATCATATGTCTGGTAAAGGGCCAAATTATCTCAGACACAACCTGCCACTTGATGTTTGTGGCAGCCCCATTCCCATCCCACCACCATCTCCCATCAACATATACTTACATTTTCCGGATGTAAAGAGCCAAAAGAGCTTCCCCCAACCTCTGCACCCAACAGCTGATGCTACTTCAGCCTTCCTTTCTGTAAAACTGAGAGATGAATGCATTGTGTATTTGATACTTTCTACAAAGAGTCACTTTCCTGTGGTGAGTCCAGCAAAGCAGAGCCAGTCAGATATTCTAGCATCTGACCTTGAGGAAGTCTCAGACTTCTGTGTTTAGCCATAAATGCATAGAAGTCCAAAACATCTTGAAGCATGAGCAGCAGATAGCTATGAGATCCAACCTACAGATCTCTACAAGTTGCTAACCATTATAAATGACATTTCCTGTTTATTTTGCAGTGACACTTTCCTATTTACATGAAAAAGAGAAGAATCTGTATTTATATTGTGTCATTTATGTACTTTTCAGGAAGATTCAAATTTCTTTACAGACAATGAAGTATTTTGAAGTCCAATCAATGGTGTAATAAGAACATAAGACAGGAACAGAGTTAGGCCATTCCACCCATCGAGTCTGCTCCGCCATTCAATCATGGCTGATTTATTTTTTCCCTCACAACCCCATTCTCCTGCCTTCT